>NC_044500.1:43972057-44119557 GCF_902362185.1 Chanos chanos
ATACGCATTAAGTGTGCTCGCGTGCATTATAATCAAAGTAAATGTGAACACACACAATTAAAGGGAATTGGTATTAGAGTGAAAGGGAATTAATTCACACAAGTATTAGAGTCACTGAACATTGGGCCTCATTTATCAACTGTTTGTTACCAAATTGTTACCAATTTGTTCTTAGGTAAGAACAGAATCTACACACACTCAATAGCATTCTTACACACATTTGAGTGCTGACATGTTTGTGAAAAATAATTGTTTATTGCATTTTCTGCAATTCTACAGTTGTATAATATTATAGGATTTAAATTACAATAAAATTTGTATCATTTATAATATTTTTTAACAATTATTTTCATTATTTTACAAAGCATTACGGTCTTTTTAAAATAAATAAACACTATACTAATACTTCATGCAACACTCCAGAATGTAGTGTATATTTATTCATACTTTTGTATAATGAACAAAAAGAGCAATATGAGAATATAACAGTTGATGGAGACTGTGATAAGTGAGCAGGAGTTTTACATACACTACTTATGGGTTATCCCATCTGAAACCAGACAGTTTGGAACGCAGGTGAGTGAGAATCAGTCAGTTTTACTTTTACATGTGGATAAATATGAAAAAGACCTGGACAGAGCAAACGCAGCCATTGTAGCCTTCGCTCCTGTCTGCTACTGCACACGCCGCGCATTGAAACTGTTAAAGCGGCAGCGGAAGTGATGACTCAAGCTGCTTGTTGGCTGTTAAAAAAGAACTCAGAATTGTGAGGAATAAAGTCAGAATTGTGAGGAACAAAGTCGGAATTATGAGAAATAAAGTCGGAATCGTGAGAAATGAAGTCGTCAGAATTCCGCAAAAGGAAGTCGCAATTAAGCAAACTTTTTTTTTTTTATGTGGCCAAAACAGGCTTCCGTAGATTTCTGTGTGTGCACAGCGCCCTGCAGTCTCATGCCCTTCTATGGAGATTGGCAGGGCGTTTACCTACGCTAATGAGGAACAACTGGCACACACTTTAACTGCACTGTAACTGCCCACTGGGTCGCCACCTATTGCGCACCTGTCTGGCCAAGAAGGGGTCTCCTCTCTCTGTGGTCCTTCTCAAGATTTCTCCCATTTTCCCATTTCCCTTCTGGGTTTTTGGGGAGTTTTTTCTTGCCCGCCATGAGGATTAAGTCAGGGGGTGCCGTCCTGTTTTGATTTTGACTGTCGTGGCATGTAAAGCCCTCTGAGACTGTAAACAGTGATATTGGGCTCTAAATAAACTTGAAACTTGAAACTTGAGACTTTGAATGTACAATGACAAAGGGATTCGTCATTGCAAGAGCAAAGATGCGAACAATTCTGCAGTTTAAGAACATATCACAAATCTGACATAGATTTTTTCTCAGGACCTTTCTCAAGAAAGAATTTGAATGAGGATCATTAAATTCAGTATGATAGCGTTTCCTATTGGAGCTTTGTATGACCACTCTTCACAGATGTAAAAGAGATCTGAAGTTTGTTGTCTGCATATGTCATCTGTCACAAATGGAACTGCAATGCTTCTAGTCTCTTGGGTTCAAGGTTTAAAACTACTTCAGTTTTCAATGACAAAGATCTCCCAGGCATCACACACAACAACGAACCTGAATGAAAAATGAATTGTTTCACGTGCTGTGACGTATCTAGTAAAAAGAAAAAACAAAATGGAGTAGATTCCTCATATCTTCGTCTTTGTTTGAGTAGAGCTTCTATTTTTTTTTCTTTACAAAGCTTTCATGGTGAGCACGGGCAGCCTTGACTCTGAACATTTATGTCCTATCACTGCCAGCTAGCACACTGAATAGCTATGCAAATTCTCCAGCACCTCCACAAGGTCAGGAGGTACAATTCAACCATTCAGTGAAAAAAAAATACATGACCTTGGTTCCCCAACAAAGACATCTGCTCCTGGCAGCCTCTTACTTCATCTTCCACACACACACATGCACGCACACACACACTCACATGCACGCACACACGCACACACACACATGCACGCACACGCACACACACACAACACACACACACGCACACATACACACACTAACAAACACACACACATCACTGATGGAAATGCATTCTCCTCTCAGTCAAAACCGGGCTCTCCATCATCAGTCATATCACATCAACAAACTACATACAGAACAACTTCACTGCTGTCAAGAGTCCTGGATTCATATATGTTTCTGAATGATATTTGTTGAAATATTCAGAGTGCTTGTGCTGAGATTTAGAAAGCTCTAAATCTCTCTATCTGTCTCTGTCTCCGTCCCTCTCTCTCTCCTCCCTCTTTCTCTCTCTCTGCCTCTCTGTCAGCCCCCCCCCATTTATCTGTCTATTTCTCTCCCGGCATCAGACTTATCATAGAACTGACCTCACAAGTCAGAAGTCAGTCTGCCATGGGTGTTGTTGAAAATAACTGAATGACTCTTATGACTGTGACAGAAAGCCTTCAACACTTTTTTTTATTGAGCAGTATGCCAAAGACAATCTTCGTTTACCACAGAACAGGTCACACCCTGTGCATCCTTGGAAGAGAGGCCCCTGTCAACATGAAGCCGCACATCCTACTCAGACATGGCCCTGAAATTCATCTCATGACCACAAGGCCACTGCTGAGACGCTGAAGATAAGAGTTTACCATGTGGGAGCGAGAGAACATGAAGATTTCAGGTATGCTTAAACATATAAAGCACTAGTAGTAGTCCCTTGGTACAACACAAACACTAAAAGAGACAGAGTGTGTGTGTGTGTGTGTGTGTGTGTGTCTGAGAGAGAGAGAGAGAGAGATTAAAAAAAGAGAGATCAGAGAGAATGGGAAAGCACAAACAGGATTGCTCGGTTCAGCTAGCTCTTGGGCATTGCAGACCTGCTTTGGAACAAACTGGGTAGGTGTCCCATCTGATGAACCAGACGACATCACTTACACGGCACCAGCGAGTCGCCGACTTCTCAGTGAGAGACAGCTGACGGCAAGTAAATCAAAAAAGCAGCGGCAGACTTAACACCCTCAGTAAACCTGGTCAGTGGAGCGCTCTAATTGAACCATCAGGATTCCTTAAGGAACTAAGTGTCTATCTGGGCTGTCTGACCGAGGATGGCGTTGGAAAAGAGCTACACTCTTTCTCCCCTGGGCCAATAAGCTCATCAAGCATATACTATTGTATTCGCATCAGTGTCCTCTCGTCGCTGAATTAAATTGACCTGATGAATCGACTCGAGAGGACATACGGAGAATTAACATAAGATGTCAGAGCTCTGTAAGGAAGGGTCAAACGTGTATGGAAGAGCCTTTGACCTTGAGGGATGGAAAGGTGAAGGCGACGAAGCAGCACAGCCCTGGTGGTGCGCGGGCGGCAAAGCGCAATGTGTCACCGTGACGATAACGTAGTGTGACACAGGAGGCTGATGCCACCGGCGGCCAATGACACCACATCACATGGGACAAACGTGTGTGTGTGTGTGGGGGGGGGGGGGGTGAGTAAGTGAGCTGTCATCGTCAATTAATCCCACCCACATCTCAAGATTCACAAAACAGCCTCATAGATGCTGATTAAGCTGAGGTAAACCAGGCCATATCGTCATTTGTCCTGAGAAAAACTCATTACACATCTTCATTCAGACTCTGAGGATGCTTAATTCTGCACACAAGGGCAACTCACTTCCCACCAGCCGATGACAAGTCACTGACAATCTTTCTTAGGCTCTAATTAATGAGCATAACTGAAAGATTGTGGTCATCACTTAAAATGAATACTAATTTTCCCAAAAGCAAAGAATTACATAATATGTTTTTTTTTAAGTCAAGATTCATGGAGAATTTTCCCAAAAACAAAGAATCACATGATATGTTTTTTGAAGTGAAGATTCGTGGAGAATTTTCATCTATTCCGACGACTCTTGCATAGAATACCCTTAAAAGAGTAGAGCCTGAGATGTCGCTGACTAAAGCGGTGACGTTCAGAAATGTGAAGTGGAAGAAGTTTGTTTAAGAGCGAGTTCTTCTGATTAGACCGAGGAGGGGCTCCAGCCTTAAATGTTTCAAAAGCAGAATAAATGTTTGTACAAATGATCAAACATTTATGCAGCTGTAAACATTTCCCTCCCCAGGACATCGTCTGAGCCTCACTCACAACGCAAAACAACACAGGGAGAGTGCTTTAAGGATATGAGTATGTATATGAGTGTGTGTGTGTGTGTGTGTGTGTGTGTGTGTGTGTGAGAGAGAGAGAGAAACAGTGAAATGGTAAGGTCAAGCCTGGATCACTTACTTTGAAGTGATTGAAGGTGTCAAAATGCCTCCTTGGGTACAAAAGGGGAATTTTCTAGATACTCTTCTGCAGGAGAGTGACTCTCTCTCTCTCTCTCTCTCTCTCTCTCTCTTTCTCTCTCTCTCTCTCTCTCCCTTCTCTTTCTCTTCTGCCCTCCTTCTCCCCCGTTAATCTCTCATCAGTGGGATGTTTGCCCAGGCCACAGGGCCCTGAGGGCAGACACATAGCATACGGGCTCCACGACACACTGCTCCACTCATTAAAACCTCAGCTAAGAGTGGACTGACATCACAGCACCCAACACACGTGCAGACACATACATACACACACAATACACAAACACACACGCACGCACGCACATGCACAAACACAACCACACACACATACAAACATACACACACACACACACACATGCACAAACACACATGCACGCGCGCACACACACACCCACACACACACACATACACACGCACACACACACAATACACAAACACACACGCATACATACACGCGCACATACACTCACACACATACGTACACACAGACACAGCTTCCATCTCTGGAGCGTTTGTCATGGAGGATGTGACCATATGAAATGTCTGCAGCTGCAAACAGCTGCATTTGTTCTGCATTCCAACCCGACAGACATCTTCTAAGGCCTTTAAGGTTTCCTTTCATTTTTTAATATTTTCTTTATTTTCCCCCTTTTCTTTGGAACCAAACCTGTGCTCTCTCTCTCTCTCTCTCTCTCTCTCTCTCTCTCTCTCACTCTCTCTTTCCTTTTTCTCTCTATCTCTCTCTCCCTCATACACACACACACACACACACACACACACACACACAACATCGAGGAGGAGATGTGATTCATGGAAGCAGTGTATCTAACAAGGCTCAGATCTAAATAAGCAAATATTCTACATCCTTGGAGACATCGGATTTGCACTTACAACACCTCGACATGATTTAGTACACTGAGAGCAGTGCAGAAGCAGAGGACCTTGTTAATGGGAAAACGGGTTTTCTCAAGCAAGGACAGGAATCTCCTCCTCCCCCCCTGACATAGAAAACCCAAAATAGCACCATCTGAGGTTAAAGACCACACCGTATTCAAACATTTTTTTTTCTTTCTTTTACTGAAAAAAACAAAACAAAACAAAACAAGAAGGCTGTGATGTAACAGAGTTACCGCTGGAAACTGAGAGAACGCTCTGTTTCAATCAGAATCAAATCAAAACTTTTTCTCCAAGAACCGTGGGGAATTTCCATGAGAATCGTAGCACCCACTCTCCTTTAAACGCACTCACTTTTACATTCACTGACCCGCGCATGAGGAAGGAGTAGCGCACTACAAAACGAGGGCTGTGGACATATATTCATTTTTATATGAAATAAATACACATTAGATACACACACAAAAGACTGACAGACAGTTAAAACTTTTTTTTTCCTTTTCTTTTCTTTTCAATCATTTGTGACTCAGTCGTTGTCAAGGACAAAGCCTTCCACTCAGTGCCTTTCGTGTTGTCTACTTTTGTTGACGTTTTAGTGTCCCGTTTTAAAAAACGTAGTCCTGTCTTCTGATTAGATCTTGACTTGAGATTGCATAATGTGAAGGGTGTGAGTCCGGAGTAAAGCAAATGAAATAAGACATTTAATTCATGAAACAGTCGTGGTTCAGTCATTAGTCAACTCAAATTACATATGTTAAAAGATTGAATGTGTGATGGAAATGGAATATAGCAAGAAAAATAACATTTTTTTTTTTCTTGCTTGTTTTTTGTTTGTTTGTCTCAGAAATGGTTTCAGTCATTTATTAAAGCCTGGGAAAATGTTAAAAACTGTTTGAGAACTGTGATGAAAAATACGTGGAATAAATTCTCTATTTCTAAGTCTGCAGTGCAGGCTTATTTACAGTCCCTCATCTCAAAGGAAACAGACCAGGAGTTAAACAGTACCATCAGGATAGAGACAGAGAAGAAAACTGGGAAAAAGAAAACCTACACTTTACTCTACACTCTTTCTT
Organism: Chanos chanos; assembly: GCF_902362185.1. Lineage (NCBI taxonomy): Eukaryota > Metazoa > Chordata > Actinopteri > Gonorynchiformes > Chanidae > Chanos > Chanos chanos. The sequence goes on from NC_044500.1 coordinate 43,978,376, forward strand.
TCTTTCTTTCTTTCTTTCTTTCTTTCTTTCTTTCTTCTTTTTAATCAGAGCTGGAAGGTAAAACTGTACTCCAGACTCTTCCATTTGTTTCAATGCAGTATGAGTCAGAACTGCGTCTCTCTCTCTCTCTCTCTCTCTCTCTCTCTCTCTCTCTTGCTTTCCTTACAGTCATTCTCACGTCTGACACTTTAAGATGTCACTCTGGGAGAGAGGGATGCTTTAAGGTAAAGGAGTGGAGAGGAAATGGGGGAGTTTCTATGTAAGTGGCTCCCTCAAGATATCTGCCACCTCTCGGTGATGAACCGTTGAGAAAAAACGACAGTTTAAGAGAAATTTGATGGCCTAAAGGACGGAACTACTCATAATGTGTTCAAATGAAGCTGTAATTATGTTCCCACATGTAATACATACTGTCCAGATTCTTTACAAATGTAATACAGCAACAGCAGTGAAAATTATTTGTAATATGAAGACAAAGCAGGACAAATAGAGGACAGTCATATATTTACATGTTGTTGTTTTTGGGGTTTTTTTTTTTCATTTATAGGAGTCTGTTTTAGTTAGCGATACACAGACAGATTCCCTCTGGCAATTTGCAATTTTATTGTTTTGGCTCGCTGTCCTGCTGCATATGTCTATGGGAAGTGTGTGTGTGTGTGTTTGTATGGGTGTGTGTGTGTGTGTGTCCTAATGTGGGAAGGCACTGACTGATCTGTGTTGAGCAGTGAGCTGTGGGTAGCAGGTGATAAATATCACTAGTGCACTGTGTGTGTGTGTGTGTGTGTGTGTGTGTATGTGTGTGTGCGTGCGCATGCGGTGTGTGATATAAGAGTTGCGGCTCGCTCATCATCTTTCCTCCTCTCAGCCTCCCGTATTTCACCTGCCCCAGGGCTGTCTGATTAGCTCCAGTGCCTTTCTTCTCTCCCCAGCTGATAACCTTACTTCCTGCCTCTTAATCAATGCCACTGGAATGGGATTTGTCCCATTCATCATTGCTACTTTTCTCTACCAGTCTCCCATTAAACACAAGCTCAGGCTAAATAGCATTGCTCTCAGTCACTGGTTACCTCAGAGCTCTTATTCATCTTAGTGTCCGTGTTCATGTACAGAGGGAGATGTAAGCAGAGTCACCGCTGGTTGTGTGTGTGTGTGTGTGTGTGTTTTTGACAGGCTGATTCTGTCAAAGAATGCACGGTGTGTGTGTGTGCCTGACCTGAGGAGGTCAATGGGTTCATCCTGCAGAAGAGTGAGGGCGTCTTAACGTGTACCTGCATGCGTACGTGCGTGCGTGTGTGTGCGTGTGTGGTGTGTATACACACACTTTGAAAATATTTATTTCATGTTAGATTACCGTACACTCCATCATATGTTTAGACTGAACTGAGAGTGGTTCACAGACTTAATGCACACTTATCATCCGTCCCACTTTAAACAGCAGCACACTTGTCAGTAAATGGTCTTATTGGTTATTAACGGTGACAATGAATGTTTGCTTATGAGACACTCACTGTCAGTGTCGGCGTAAGAGACACTGTGTCCCCCTTTCCCATAATGCAAAACGAGATCAACATATTCATCTCCTTTATGATCCACTCATCTCACTTTTATGTGGCATTTAATTACCACATAACACCGGCCAATATGAAGTCTTTAAACACAAGGTGAATGCTGGTGATTTGTAATCTGCCTCTAATTAAAAAGTTAATTACGCTGCATCAACTGAAATATGGGTGACAATGGAGCTTCCTTTTAATTAACCTCCAAAGGACGTTAATTTGTTAATGGTGTTCAATAATGGAGAGGCTGTCCAGAGACAGGGGTAGGGGTAAGGGTGGGTGTTGGAGGGACGGGGGGAGGGGTTGGGGGAGGGGGGCGGGCTGGATTTTCAGTGGCACAGGTGCCCTCTCTGTTTGGTTCTCTGTGAACAGCATGACAACAATAGGACACAAACACTGTGTTGTTTAAGCTTTATATGTCTGGGACGAAATCTTTAAAAAACATGTTTAATGGTTTTGCTTTTGAATGGAAGCGCTTTAGAGGCAAAGATGTTAAGTTGCATATTGCTTTATTCTGTTTTGATGTTCACGCCGATTCTCATTCTTTCCGCGGTTCAATCAACCTTTTGAAGTTAATACACATGCACGCACATACACAAACCCACGCATGGAAGTGGTTCATAGCTAGCTGTGGTTTTAATGGACAGGCATCATAATTGCGCAGCCAAACTGGATATCCATTTACCACACACAAAGACACACACACACGAAGAGAGAGAGAGAGAGACAAAAGTACTTCATAGCTAATTCTGTTTTTAATGGGTATGCTTCATAAAGGCATAACCAAACCGGCTGCATAACCCTTACCCTCTCTGCCACACATACACACACACACACACACACACACACACACACAAACAGAGATGTGAAGCCTGAAGTCAGCTTCCAGCAGCATACCACCAGAGCACAGAGCAAACGTGTGTTCTACTCTGCCACATTGTTCTGCTAAATTGCTGAGGCGACTGTCTAAAAATAGTCCAACACAGCTGAGTGCCTAAGGGAAAACACATCACATGACCACACACACAAAAAAAAGACTGCTTTTACATTACAAATCACTGCCAGAGCTCTCCAATGCTGTCTTACACATCTGTATACATACAGATTCCCATGTATAAGTGAAAAAGTTAATGGGATGGAAAATTGAATCATAACATTGCTTACACTTTACATGTAATACATACGCAACAAACTCTTCCAAGTTTAATGAAACCTAAAGGCACAATCTTCCTCAAGCTTGTCTCCCATCAATAATTACATTGTCGTAAGTACTACGGTTACACAAAACTCATGACCGAGCAGAAATATCTCACGCCTCAGTAAAAAAAAAAAAAAAAAAAAAAAAAGTTAACACTGGCATTGTCAGAAGTCACCAGAAGTTTCTCTTATTTGTCCACTGACCCGTCCGTTATCAGTACGAGACGGAAGCCTTTTGTTCTCTTGCTTGAATGAGAATCAAGCACATCATACCAGTACCGAACCAACTTTGCACACATCCCCAGTCTCCTGGCTGGGCGGGAGCATAACGCCCCGTCACAGAAACGCGACAGCCTCACTGCCTGAAATCGATACCAGGTCCTCTCACAGTGGAGATTTACCAAAAGCCATAAAGGAAACAATAAGAGGGTTAGAGGCCAAAAAGACATCGAATCAATCGATACTGATTCGATTCTCTTGCCAGTTTTCCTGAGTCATATCATACCCCCCCCCCCCCCCCCCCCCACTGTTCCATTTCTTACTGCCCTACAAAAGCGCCATTGGCTGGTTTTGCGGAAACGAAGGGACAGAGTTTAGTGACACGTTCTGGCCAAGCGTTAGCTACAGTTCAAAGAAAAGACCGCAGGGTAAACTAGGCATCCAGCACACAGATGCTTGATGTCTGTCTTCATTAACGTAAACATCGGCCTCATTTCACGCAAGTGGCGGGGCGGGGGGGGGGGGGGGGAGCTTCGGAGCAGCTGGCTAAAGTAAAGCAGAGTATCGTTGCTATTTCGCGACAGGCAGAAGGGACCGGGCACGCTTTGATAACAGTACGTGGTGTGTAACTGTGAAAACAGTAGAATGACTCAGTCATTAGGTTTATTCATTGTGTAGGTATATGTTGAATAAGCACCATCTGTGTTTGCAGTTGAAAATTGCTGATGGAATTTCACATCCTCTGAGCTGGCGTCTCCCTCTGTATAGTGTTTTACAACTGTTTAAAATAGTGTTAAGTTTACTGTATAGTACTATAGGCATGGGTGAAGTGCTATGTTATTTCTGTTTGTAACACATTATTATTACCACATATCACCATCTATAATACACTTATGACTCTGAAGTGGTTTAAGTCATTTAAATTACTTGAGGTATTTGAAATGTAACTCAACTGTTTTCAAAAATTATTAAAATAAAAGTGCCACAGCTTATAAACCACAAATAAAATGGCTTACCAGTGTATACTTTATCAGAAGTCAATTGTTTATTGTCCAGTGTTTACTTTAAAGTCAAAGCAACAAAGAAAGTAAGAGGGAGAGGGAGCTGGAATTGTCTGTACGCTGTTTCGGACAGTGATTGAAAGCCTTACAGGATTCCATTTTTCACATTCCCACAGAAATCACACGGGGCTTTAGCGCATCACAATAGAGTAGCGCATCTCAAGGACTCTCCCTGACCTGTGCTCTGCGCATGAATGAGCCTCACTCTCCCATCCCGTCCCATCAACACCTGTGCGTGGGCAGCTGGGGCGAGAGAGAGAGAGAGAGAGAGAGAGAGAGAGAGAGAGAGAAAGAGTGCAATCTGCTTTGGTGCGTAGCGCGTACTGACTGGACGTTAGCCGTCAATGTTAATTGACTAGAGAGTTCGTCCTCGCGCGGTGTTAATGAGAGACCTCGACATCACGCACGCGGAAACCGGTCCGGTACGACGAGCGCGAACGCACGAACGCGAAGCAAGGAAAAGAAAGTTACAAAAAAAGTTCATCTGTAAGTCTACAGACATTTAAATCCTTTCTTCGCTGACCTCTCCGTAAAAACTGGACATAACCGCTGGGCCACTCAGGCTAAATTAAGACATTAAAAATGTATTTATTAGATGGAGAGTAGTCTTCAAAAGGGAGCCTCCACACACGTCTCTCTCTCTCTCTCTGTCCATGGTTCTGATACAGAGATCAAAGGCTAGTTTGCCTCTAGGCCTGTGACCCTCCCCTTAAGGCTCTTGATGAGATGCTTCTCATAGGAAGAAATGGGAGGGCATCTGACTTAAGAGGGGTTTAAAGATTTATCACGAAGTGGCAAAGGAGGATATTCCCCCTGAAAGCTCACCTAATATCAACCTTTACTGTTACTGCTACACTCACTGGTTTGACCCCAAGCAGCATCAAATGCATCCATCTACACACAGTCTCTCATTAGAGTACATGATTATTATAATGTTTTAGAATCAGCTAAAATATGTAATGAGACATCTTTCTTGTCATAAGGTTTCTGACAAATTGTGACCGTTTCATAATTCTGTGCGGGATATAATAAATGTTACAGCTGTACCTTCAAAATAAATAAATAAATGAATAAATTAAAAAAAAAATTAACTAATGACACTGAAACCTCCAAAATACATCTATTAAAACTGAGGTGCAGTGAACTGATTTAATGGTTTGGAAATTCTTCGCATTTCGTCATAATAGACGACATTTCACAACATTCCATCTCTGCTCTCTGGCATAATTTTTTTTTTTTCCTCCTATGAATTATGGGAATCATGTTAATTTATGAAGCATGACCATCTCTGCCCACTTTCATCTCTGAGGCTCATGTTCTGACTTCATTAAGCAGCCATTTTAACCCCCAGAGACAGGACAGGAGGAAAGGAGGAACTGGGGAATGGCAAGAAGCCGGCAGAGACAGAGAGAGAGAGAGAGAGAGAGAGAGAGAGAGAGAGAGAGAGAGAGAGACAGAGAGAGAGAGAGAGAGAGAGAGAGACCCAGACTTGAGGCAACAGATGCACAATTACCATATTTATGTAATTATTTCAATGAGGTAGGATTGAGATGAAGATGTAAGGACACAGCTGTTGTTGTCCGTCTGAAGAACCGTTGAGCGCTGGCATGGTTTGAATATTCATGTGACATTTAGTGACTTTTCAAACGCGTTGTGCTCATCGCAGTCAAACGCAGGTTAAACTCTGTTCTAGCACTCCGATTGTTATCCTCATTACAGCCTGATGAGAAAAATGTTGTTTGTCAGCATGTTGATGAGGGGGAGGGGGGAATGCCAGTATATCTCTTAACTGATGCAATTAGAATTAAATGACTGGATACAAATCGCATGCAAATTTGGTAAGATGATGTTTTCAGCCACCAAGCAGATTATGTATAATGCCAGTTGTGATCATATTTACATAGATTTTATGAAGGAGAACACAAACCATAATACAATCAACATGTGTAGAAATTCACGTATGATGAATAGAAATTTGTATTGGGTAATTCCTCTATATCATGCTTTAGGATGAAGAAAATGAAATTGTGATGTACTGGCAAACAGGTGGGAGATGTATAATGTGTGTGTGTGTATGTGTGTGTGTGTGTGGGGGGGGGGGGGGGGGGGGGGGGGGGGTTAAGTGTAGTGATTTCAGGGTATGTTTAAATGGACCTGGTTCTCATCTACTCCACTGTCATCCCTCTCCCCATGCAAGTTTTGAAAGATTTTCTGTTCTGGAAAATCATTTAGTGGCAGTGTCTCCATCCTCACTGTGCTAAATGTGTCTCTCTGCCACTGCAAGAGTGACCTGGTATAGCTTAGCTCCTCGACTTCAAACAATATTGGACTTAAAGTTTCATTTCCCCCCCCCCCCCCCCCCCCCCTCGTTTGCTCTTCTCGTTGTGAATTATTCAGTTCTCAGTACAGATGTTGCAAAGTCGGTTTGTGGACACTGTGAGTTTCCATCTCAGAGATCAACCCAAGAGACGCAAAGAGACGCAAAGCAAAAAAACAAACAAACAAAAAAAAAACGCGTGTCTCATCCACCATGAAAGAGGAGTACATCATCATCCCAGAAACTTCTGTTCTGTATTAGAAGTTTATCCACCTGAGAAAGTCTCTGCTTTTTTAACACTCCAAACGTGTAAAACCTGTCCAACCGTTGGACGATTCTCCGAGGATTAAACGGTGTGTTCAAATGTGACAGTGTGCACGTTAGCTCGAGCAAACTGGATATAATCTCAATTTGCCATTTAGAAAGGTAAATGGAGGGTGAAACGAATAACAAGCCATGGTACTGGCACTTAACTTTTGAGTGAATATTGAGGCACGAAGGAACGTGCATTTCTCTTTGTCAAGAATTTCCGCACCAGTGACTCCATCTATACCATTTCGTGGCTTTGTGCTGTCCTAACGCCGTTCCCGGGACGCTTCAACTCGCCGATAAATTATTCAGACAGATCTTCTCAAAATACCAGGCTGTTTTAAGGAGATACCTCAGCACAGTGTGACGCAGGCTCTAATCTTAGCCCTGCTTACACGGATGATCATCAATCTGTACATCTCACAGTACAGAGCGAAGTTTCATACAGGAAATGTGGACCTATATGTCTATTCGTATTAAAGACCTCATTTACACACACACACACACACACACACACGCATGAAAAAACCTTTCCTCCCATCAGACCAAGAAACGTTAAAAGAAGCTGAGTACTCGTATGAAAATGTCACACACATTCATGTAAAACGTCTTTTATTTTAAATTTCATTTTGGGGGGGGGGGGGGTGACGTGCGGCTGGGGGAGGGGGGTGCCTGTCAGACTTGTGGTTGAATGCTGTAATTAGACCGCTTTACTCTCTAAAGAAAGATCCAGTTTAGTATTGTATATAATGGGAAGAGGTTAGACTTAAGGTTACAGTCCGTCTGCTCTCATTACAACTTTTTTAGTCCACAAATCATCATCATTACACAAGCATACACCCGTATCAATACAGAAGACATGATAAGACATTAAATATAATATTGTTAACTGTAGTCAACGAAACAAGTACAGTGAGACTGAACACGACAGCCTTGTCATCTGTTCCTCTGAGAGAGGAGACGTCCGACTCAGCTGTTCCGACAATAAAGAGCGTATTAAACATTTAATGTGATAAGCACTCCTCTCACTGGTTATGAGAGAAAACAACTGTATCAGGAGACCCTGCCGGGCACAACGACGCCCCCTATAGACACAATTATGGCACAGACTAACTGCGGGTCTGACTGATGTGGGGAAGGATGCGTGCCGAGCGGAGATCAATTAACTGTATTCAGTATGCTATGTGTGGTTTGGATATATGCCAAATGACAGCTCTTCCTGCATAGCAAAATATACGACCACATGTTGGGCTTCCGCGGTTTCAGTGAGCAATTATGGTCAAAACCGCTATTAATATTTTGGTCTCTGTATGAGTTGGAGGTAAAAATTTAAAACGCGCCGTTTTAAAGCGGCGTTAAAATAGCATGAATGTCTGTCCACCTGTCCCGTCTCACTGTCATTTCATTGACTTAAGCGTCACTGGTTATTAATTAATGTGTCAATTAGACATCTGCTCTGTCGCAAACGGTACGTAAGTAGAGCGAAGAGTTTGTAATTAGACCAGGCACTTCAGCGAATAAAGACGCACATTATCGTTGATAGTCGGAGATGCGCGAGTCGTTTGTGTAAAGTGGATACGCTGGTGAATGATTGTTTTGCTTCATCGGGCGCGGACAGGCTGTCACTTTTGATATGGTGGAATGAGCTCTACAGTCCGGTGGATGGCACTGAACTGTAAAAGGGCAAAGCACGACGATAACGTTTCGTCAACCGTCCTTCCAACTGATATGACAATCAATGAGCTGATGAAAAGAGAGAGGGAGCGAGAGAGTGAGGGAGAGAGAGCCCGATGGAGAGAATTAACTTTGATTTTACCACAAGATGGCAGAATCAGACCGTCCAAAAAATCAAATCAATCATGCACGAAATCAATAGTGTTCTGAATGTTATCATTACGCCAAAATAACGGACAACTTGGTGGGGGAGGGGATGTATGAAATCGAAACGCCGGCTCTCTACAGACCATTTGTGAAGTCATCATCAGAGAAGGATGTGTAATCCGAAATGTTTTGACAGCCTCATGAGTACTTTTTAACTCGGCAGACAATGTAAATATAACCCATATTTAGCAGACAGAGGAATGCCGTACATGGCTCCGTGACCTGACGGGGGTAAGGTTTAGTAGAGGTTAAATGACTGAGTGACCTTAACAAAAAGGCAGGGCGCACATTGCGGGCTGTGTGTTTTTTCAACCTACGCCGGATTTCCAGTCCCGTCCCGAGAGAGTAGACAATTCCCCTCTCCTCACAATGATTGGAATATAATGCATGTGTTGTAAAGTCGCATCCCCATTGCGCCTGAAGCTACGGCATGTAGGCTACTGTTTACTGACAAAAGAATGCTTTAAGATATTACGTTGCATACTGTAACGTATTGTGTCAGACACAGACATCGAACAAAACAATGTAAACCCCCAGTGAACTAGGGCATTTCTGATGCATGCAGAGTTACTAAGCAAAGTCTAAAAAGAAAAAAAAAAAGAAAGGAAAAAGAACAATGAATGGGTGTAGAACTGGTAGTAGCTAGTAGCAGGAGCTCCAGTTCTTAAAAAAAAAGAGCAAACAGCAGACCAAAGACTAATTCTCAAATCCCCAAAGTTTGAAAAACATGTGGCACGTATTGACTTCTCTCACATACAGAGAGACGGACAGACAGACAGACAGACACACGTACTTACACACGTGCACACACACACACACACACACACACACACACGCACTCTTCACACATTCCTTTCCACAGTCCACTACAAGGCAGCATCTACATAATGACACAGAATGTTGATGTGTCCACATTCTCTGCATCCCGTTGCCACGCCAACCTGCTTTCACATTCATAGAAATCCTGTCCATTCATTTCCAAGAATGGAGGTCCAGGCTCAGCGCTGATGAAATATGTGCAAAGAGCAGAGGCAATTTCTATCTTAAAGCCAACAGACTTCTCTTTTTCTCTTTCTCTTCATTCTCCTCCTCTGAGGAGGATTTTTCCCCTGCCATGGATTCATGCATCTCAATCAGCTTAAAAGACAGTGACAGAGAGAGAGAGAGAGAAAGAGAGAGAGAGAGAACTCTGCATATGGTCACCCCCCCCCCCCAATGGAAATATAACTGTCAGTTTTGAAATGACTCTAGCAAACAAAACCAAACATCAAAGAGTTCTCTCTGAAAGATCAATGACTCTTCTAGATCCAAGAGCTTCATTCACCAAATTAAACAAGTCCGATTGTAAGCACTGTCTAAACCCCCTCTGAACACACAGTCCCATTATAATCATCAATTCAGTCGCTGCACCAACAATGCTGAATTAAAATGAATTTACCATACGCCACTACTCAACTAATCATGAAAAATTAAAAGAAAAACAAACAAATAAACACACAAAAAAGGCCCCACTGCTCAGCTGGAGAATTAAAGCAAAAGGAAATAACCACTTCCATGAAACCACCTGGGACTAACTATAGCTCTCCTGCAATTTGAAGCCACAAAGTCTGTTTGTGTGTGTGTGAAACCTCAGCAGGGAGGACAGTAGTGCTTCTCTGGGGCTGCAGTTTGCCAGTCCCTCTGTGCACGAAGGCTGGGCACAGCCAGCTGGCACCGACTCTCTGCAGGTTGGCACCAGACACAGGCCTTGTAGGCACTGACATTTCAGACAGGATCATAACATGCCAACTGTTAGCGGCTTCTGACACAAACCCCATTCAGAGCAAGGGGAGGAAGAGAGAAAGAGAGAGAGAGAGAGAGAGAGGATGAGTGGATGAGTCTCAGCAGAGCCTGAAATGAGACTGCTGTTTCTCGCTCTGAGCTCCACATCTCATTACAATCTCAACCCTGGACTAAAACATCTTGCAATCCCTTTCTCTCTCTCTCTCTCTCTCTCTCTCTTTCTCTCTCTCTTTCTCTCTCTCTCTCACCATGACCCACACAAAAGCTGAAAACTACAGAGCAGAGGTGATATTTATTCTGCTGGCCTGGAACAGACATCATCCTCACATAGCCCAAGGACAAAACTCAACTGTTACACAAAGCCTGTTCACATGCAAAGTGTATTTATGCTGGCATAGAGGCATTTATTTGATTTCGACCACCCTTTCATCAAAGTGACGTTGAGATGGTCCGTCCATGCCCAAAATATTTGAACAAAGTAAGACACTAGCATGTCATTAGTGTCAGTTTGAAGACGCCTCTAGCCCACATCATTCACAATACAACACAATCATCATCATTAAGCTTCATCAAAGAGGGCTTTTAAAATCACCCCCACAGCCAAAAGGCTCAAACTCACAGTCATTATCCAACAGATTTCAAAGCCAGGAAAGGGATTTCTACTCGACAAGGAAAGAAAAATAAGTATGGAAATAAAAGCTCTCGTTTTTTTTTCCATAGCCCAGAGACTGTGGATGTACAGTGCTTTTGTCTGTCATACAATGAGAATAAAAGGTTTATTTTTGTAGCTCTTCAGTCAGGGTCCATACTGATTGGCATGCCAGGAAAATAAATAAATAAATACATAAATACATAAATAAATAAAGCAAGGGCTCTCCAGAGAGACATTAGCCCAGAGATGATGTCTTCCATTTCTTTCCAAAGTCTGTACTGTTCAATGAATAAATCAGCCAGTCTGAGGTCTAAATCAAATTACTGGCACATCGGCAGGCGTTTGTCAGCAGTTAGAAAGACAGAGAGACAGAGAGAGAGAGGAGGGAGGGAGAGAGAGAGAGAGAGAGAGAGAGAGAGAGAGAGAATAAGAAAGAAAGAAAAAGAAAGAAAGAAAGAAAAACAATGAATTACTACTGTTGCTATTGGCCTCACAGAATACATATGATTTGCTTTTATTTTAAGAGGGAACTCAAACTGTGCTATGGCCAACATCGAATGAATTGTTATGTGATTTTGTTGAAAAAGTTTCTTTCATTCTTTGATGTAAGAGTCGTGTTAAAATATAGAAGCCATTCAAATTTCAGTCGTTGAATTTTTTGCTTCGTTTCCTCTTCTTCTACTTCTTCTCCTTCTTCCTCTTCTTCTTTTTTTTACAGAGGAAAAACTGGTAGTTGTTTATAGAAAGGGTCTAGGATCTGGGAAAACCTTGTCATAAATTTGAAGAAATGACTGACGACAAGGTGTCTTAGCATCTTGTCAAACCAATTTTAAACTGAAAAGGGGAATAAAAGCAATCGGCACTGACCCATAGGCAGAGCTCACTCCTGCTCTGTGTGTTGCTCTGAGTGCAGTGGAGAGACTCCTAAAGCCCTGTGTTTGATGAAGTGGAGGAAAGGCTTGTGTTGCTGGAACGCTCATTACGTTTGCCTGGCTGAGGTCTGAGGGCTGCGTTTTGGACGGGACCCAAATGAAAACACGCTTTTGGAGCCGGTCCAGTCGCTCGGCTTCCTCTGCGATTTACACAAGGAACAGCGGGGGCTCACAGCAGTACACAAGATGGCTGCTCCTTCCCGGCTACGTTTAGAAAGAGCTCTGTCACTCCGGACGGATCCGCACGTCCAACCCGGCGGAAAAAAAAGTTAACGACGCGGAAAGAGACCTTTACTCAAATGAGGAGGAATTTGGGTCGTTTCAGACAGAGGGGTAACGGTTGAAGTAGAGAGAGGAAAACTCTTGCTCTCCCACAGAACTGGGGGAACTGTTTACAGTTGGACCTGTTTTTTGTTGACCCTTGGACAGGTGCAATTTTTTAAGCTTGCCTAATTGCCCTGGTCCAGGAGTGCTACAGAGGTAGACTAAACTAACCCTCCTCCTGCTGAAAAAAACAAAATGTAGGAAACATTCATTTGAGCTCTTGTAACACATAAAAGGATGTCATTTACAAGTTTGCAAGTCTGAGAGGAAACAAATAAATGCAAAATTGTGAGAAACTGTGAAGTGTAAACATTCCAAATTTATGAATAATGAAATGCTTTTTAATGCTCAGCAGTGACTGCAGGCAATGTATTATGTATATGTAAATTGCTGCAACAAGTCACATCAATAAATGTAAATATTTTCGTCTTTTCTGGAAACAAAGAGACTTCAGTTGCTCACAGTGGTGAATTTGTTTAAACAAAGGTCAGACAGTCGAGAGAATCAAACCATCGCTCTCTCTTTCTCTCTCTCCCTGTCTCCCTGCTCTCTCAGTTCAATTCAGTTCAGTTCAGTTCAATTCAATTCAATTCAATTCAATTCAATTCAATTCTTTTGATTCAAGGCTTTACTGACATGACTTAAAAAAAATATTGCCAAAGCCACTTGCGATATATACAGTCAAAAACCTACACAGTGTGTGTGTGTGTGTGTGTGTGTGTGTGTGTGTGTGTGTGTGTGTGTATGTGTGTGTGTGTACGGGTGTGTGGGTGTGAGTGCGTGGGCATGTGTCAAAGTGCAGTCTGCTGTGTTTGGTGCAGTAGAGAACATTAAGGTCTCATTGGCTGTCTCTTAGGTCATGGTAGGCAGATGCATATTTAGCAGCTATTCGGAAACACTCACTCCTCTCCAGTAAGAAATAGGGAAGCTGTTCTTTTTTTGTCAACGTGGGGAACTCAGGGAGGGTACTTTCCAAACTTTTGTGAAAGTTTCATTCTTGATTTGTTCATATTTATTTCACACTGTTATCAAATGCAGCTGTCTCTTCAGTGTTCTCTGTTTATAGGGAGCACAGATCCAGGTCTGTCTGTGTCCACTGCCCTCTATGGCCAGTTTGCAAAATCTGCACACTGTTGATCTTCTTCTCACTGTCACTGCAGGAAAACGCTTTGTCGTGATGTTCAGTGGTTTTGGGGCCAGAAAAGTTTCTTGCTTGTGTTGATATTTTGTTGTTCCTGTCCAATATACGATGTATTGCTTATAATCTGTCTAGGTCTAATGTGACTGTCCTCAGGCTGTTGGTTCGTAATATCTGTACGATTTCAGTAATATCTGTAGGGTTTCAGTAATATCAGTGGGTGTCAGTGATATCAGCAGGTGTTAGTGTTATCAGTAGTATTTCAGTAATATCAGTAGGTGTCAGTGATATCAGTAGGATTTCAGTAATATCAGTAGGTGTCAGTGATATCAGTAGGTGGTAGTAACATCAGTTAGATGTCAGTAATATCAGTGGGTGTTGGATGGCTGAGAATCAGCTGACTAAGGGGACTCCTTGCTGTGTTCAGCTCTAGGCAGTTTAAGGCTTTATGGTTGTGTGAGAGGGGGGTGACTCATTTTTATGTTTCCAGAAATTGATAGCTCATTTTTTTGTGGATGTTTAGCAGGAGGGCCTATTGGCCTAATTCAGCGCTGCATGCCTTGTTTGGTGTTTTTCTTTTGCCTTTATTTTCTTTCCTTTTCTTTCTTACTCTCAGAATGCTATTGCAAAATGCTGCAGGCAGGGTTTCATTCAGATGTTTGTCCCATTTTTCCCAGTTGTTTTGTGTTTTTGGACGCCATACCATACCGTCGTACAGTGTGACAGGTTCAATGACTGGTTTGAGCAGTTCTAACTGGAATTTTTTTTTTTTTTTTTAATGTTTTGATGGCACAGAAAGCCAAGTAAAAAAAATTCCTGCTGAGCTTATTTTAAGGCCTAAATGCATCTAATCTGCACTTTGCTGTATGTTTGTGTCCAGTTGGACTTTGTTGTTGTTGTTGTTTACATATTAATGTTTTTGTTTTTTTGTTGGACGACTGACAGGGCCACAGTCTGACAAGAACAGCCCCAGCAAGTCCAGGTTCTGCTGTAGGTCCAGGTTCTGCTGTAGGTCCAGGTTTTGCGGGAGACAGCAGAACCAGGTCACCTGTGCAGAGAGGACTTTTAATTTGTGTCTTGTCGAGTGAGACCAGCTGTAGAGGATTGTTCTACGTGTCTTGCCAATTCATTAACATCAGTGTTGAAGAGGATTGGACTTGAACTTGTCTCACTTGACATCCATGACTGAAGAAATGAGGTTATTTCACTCCACTATTACCTGCACATTCACTGATTTATTTACATCTTAACATTTTCTCCCTACAGAGTTGCCAAGAAGTTCAAGAAATAATCCTTCATGCCATGTTGTGTCAAAAAGTTTTTCTGAAGTCTACAAACAGGCACAGATTTAGCCTGTACTTTGGTTCACTTTTTTTTTTTCTTTGTTTATGATACTATAGCTCTTGCTTAGGAAACCTATAGCTCTTACGTTATAGATCTCTGTCTCTGTATCTCTCTCTCTCACACACACCAATATAGACCGTTCATTCAATGTCAAAAATTGCGCTCACACCTATATAAAAGGCAGGCATCGTGTATACTGAGTGAACGGCCAAGATCGTCATGCACACATGAAAACAAACCTGAGACCACTGTTTAGATTTCCACGTGCAGATTGTGGGCTTACAACAATCTCACTCCCCAACATTTCTCACCTCAGTGTTAGTGTTAGATATCTAACCAATGAGACTGCTTATACAAGTGGTTGTAGGAGACCACTGGTTATCTTCTTATGACAGCTGTGGTTTCAAAGGCGAAGGGTGCCTTAGGTGCAGACTAGCCAGACTGTAACTTTTTTTTTTTTAATTTGATGTGTGGTTGCCAGGCACGTTATTATTACCATATTTAATTCGTTGTGAACAGTCTAGAAAATTGACTGCTTTGCTAAATTATAAAATCAATGAACATCTTGTCTGTATTGCCGCTATGGACTGCCGTGGCACCAACACCCCCGACGAAAACGAGTTGAACAAGAAGCCTAGAATATGAGTTTGCCTGCACGTATCCCACCTGCACACACTCAAAACAGTGTAAGAATCATACCCCAATATCCACAGCTTGCGTGCAAAATTGTGTTGACTCCCGCACTAAAGTCTGACTTCTTGGTCTCGGTTCGCTTCTTGCTGAAGTTCGACTGATTCTCTTCTCCCGGGTAAGGCACTGGCTGTTCCCTCTGTGACTCAAGATAATAAAAATGTACAAAAATGTGTTTGTCCGAATATGTCTGCCCTTGTTGTTTTATCAGTGAATCGCTTATTCACTGGAAGATGAGTGTTTGGCAGGGCATGCCCTTGCTATCTATATTACAGCGAAAAGTTAGCCAGTGAATGATCATATTCCAGTGACAATACACGATCGTCAGTAACAGCCTAAAACAAACAGTTACTAGTCCAAACCGAGAGTGGGCAATGTAATTTTGTAAGAGTTGTAACAGTTTTCCATGCGAGTAACTGGTTATTTTAACGCGGACAGCGTGCTTTGACGATAAGCCCGGTGTTCTGACGAGTTGTCCTACTTTGTGGAGAAATGCTACCATACCAGTCTAACCGTGCCCCCAACCCTAACCCTGACCATAACCCAAGGGTAGCACATATCAATAGGTAGCACAAGTCGACAGAACTTCCAGCGTCGGGAACGACGAACGGGCGTCTTTATCCCTTGTAGTGTGACATTATACAAGAACAGCGATGTGACGTCTGGGACGCCCCACGACACCCCAACGAAAACTCTAGATTCTTTGCACTTTCCTGCCTAGTTTGACATCACCTACGACACGTCCCTTTACGACAATTTCTTGACCCTGCTCCCCGACGACCTATGAACTCGCGCAAGGTCGTGAAAAGCAGCGTAGCCCACGATGATTGATCGGGGTCGTACTTGTAGTGTTGCCAGTCTCTTGGCCAAGACACGGCAATAATTTATGGCACTATGATTGCCTGACATAGTGACCATCGTGAAAGCCAAAAATATCGTGTAATCTGATCCTGGCATAAGCAAAATCCACTGAGAATGGAGTTAGCTATGCGCTCAGAATCTGTGCATCTAGGTCTAAATTATGCGGTCCATTATAATCCATTGGCGCAACAACACTTTACTTTGCTCGTTAGATGAAGAAAACGTGAGATATAAAACCAACCAGCTGGTATGAAGTAATACAAATGTCTAATCGATCTGTCTCTATATTAATTCCATTTTGGTAGCTGTGGAGACGATCGCTCACACGAGAGTGAGTATGGTAAAATTGAAGTGATTAGAACTGGAATAAATGTATGCAGCATCCAGAGCAATTTATTCTTATTAATTATTAAGTGTGGAAGGCTGGGCATTATGCAGTTCACATACTTAATAAGGGCAGCTTGCTGAGAGAGGTTAAGAGAGATTATTCACTGCGCTGGCTGGCTAGCAGCACGCATTTGTTCTCAGGTAATTACTCAAAATGATAGAGCACTTACATTAAGGCTGAGCAGAGAGCCTTTCCAAGCTGGGTTACTCATTGTAAAATTAAGAAGATTAGAGACAATTTGGCTTGCCAATCATGAAATGTGTCCACATTACCAAGAGTAGATCAGACACTGATATACTGTTGTCATAGAGATCTAACAATTACCTGGATGTTACCATGGTTATCTTCTTACCTATGACAGCTGTTTTCAGGTGAGTCTTAGCATAATCTCTATCCTGATTCATGACAAATTAATTTGATTATCAACGCGCGTGATGATTTTTAATCAAAAAGTAGATGAGAGGCTTTAATCCACAGTGTTCTCTCTCTCTCTCTCTCTCTCTCTCGCTCTTGCTCTTTCTCTCTCCTCTCTCTGTGTTGCACATGAACACATACACACACACGTGTGTGTGGGTACCCACAGATATGATTTGAATTGAAACCTAATTACGGTGACCATTCTGCGTGCGGTAGATGTTTCAGGTGCTGGAGGTTAGGAGTAGAACCCAGACTGCAGAGCTTAGGAGTCACTCTGAGAGCAGACTCACGTACATGCCTTAAGGTGAAACACTGACAGATGAAGATATGACAGGTATCAAGGAATACGCTCCTGACCTCCAGGTACATCTTTTTTTTAACATATCTCGCAGGGGCTTCCGGGTTCATTAATAATTCACGGGTAGCCAGAGCTGCGGAGCGGTGCCCCCCACCTCCCCTCCCCCACCATTGTAAAGGAGCGTTAAATTATACCCCCACATGTCTTCACACCCCAAACATATGCTGTGCAAGATCTGTCTCTCTCTCTCTCTCTCTCTCTCTGACACACATGCACACACACGCACACACACACACTGCCATCATCTTTTCTCATTTTGATTAAGCATGCACAGTTGAGTCTCGAATGCTTGCCGTGATAACGGCTTGAAGAGTCTTAGAACAAGTGTTCAATTTTTCTGCTCCAGCTCTGCTAGCAAATAAATAAACAAACAAACAAACAAATAAATAAATAAACAAGCAGAATTTTCTCCAGACAGCCATGATTGGGGTGGAGGAGGGGCAGCGGAGATCTGGAGTGGACTTGTGTAGTTCTGTTTTATGAGCAGTGTGTTTACACAGCTCTTTACATCTTTTATCTGTGTGTTTGGTGTGCGAAGAAGTGTGTGTGTGTGTGTGTGTGTGTGTGTGTATCTCCATAGACCAGCTGTGCCAGACTGGTGCCTGACTTAAAGAGACTTACTGAAACTCAATATACAGTGTAGATCACTACTATAGACAAGGCAATGTTCATTTGATGTTGTTTCATTATTAGTCTAGCAGAGATTAGGCTTAAGAGGCACACCTTTTTGAGTATTTTGTTAAAGTGAATCTGTGCTCTGTAACAGTCAAGGATAGTTAGAAAGAGAAAATGTCAAGTCAAGGTTAAAAACAGCCTTCTGAAAAAAAAGGACTTTTTTCAACCTGGAGTCAGAATGATTTAATATTTTAATATCTTGATACGTTTGGCTAATGTCCCGCTCAATGTCAAATAAATATAACGCATGAATTCTCTTAATGAGAACGCATTGTTTTGTATGCAGTACGTGATGTGTTTTGATTCCACTGTGAGTTTATGTAGAAGCTAAAGCAGAATGTCTGCCAGTGACACAGAGTTCATAAGAATCTAACACCAAGTCATTCTAAATCATAAAGGCATACAGAAACAACGTAATGCTGTTGTTTATGATGGATTCAGTGTGCATTTTGCTTATAGGTATTGGGTCAAGTGTTAGTACCTTGTTAGATACAAGAGTTTTGGTTAAAAAATAATTTACTTTTTTCTTCACAAACATTCTAAAATATCATTCAAATCCTTTTATTCAAATGACTTTTTTTTTTTTTAATCTACACGCCTTCAATAAAACAAATGACCTTAAAGCAAACAAATCAATTTTTCGCAACACCATGAAGAAACAGTGAGTAGACCGAGTTATTGTTGGAGAGGAATTCCTTCCCACAAAATGAAGATCAATTTGGTATTGACTCACACACATCAAACCAAATGCTTTAGCGGATCGATGATACGGCAACACCGACACGAGAGGGGCTGGGAGAGGTCTGTGTTCATAATGACAACTGCACAGCTGACCCTAACCCTACATACAAATAAACCGGCTCTCTTTCCCCGAGTTACAACAGAGAGAAAACAAAAACAAAAGAAAAACAAACAACATTTGATTACTTACAGTCAGTGTTCTCTTTATATGACCCTGGCTCCATGAACGACGTTACCTGTCTCTTATACCAGTGATTGTCTGTGCTGTGTTGTAATATAATCGTTTTGATTTACTGTTGTCAGTACTGTTGTGCTGGAGCAACTGGAGGTCACGGTGTCTTTGAGTTCACTGTGAAGTATCTGTGTGTATGCAGTAAGGCAAGACATTTGCGATTTTGAAGGCAATCTGTAACACTCTAAAGTAGAGGTAGTAGATGATCTGGAGTATGATGTGTGATGTAGAGTGCTATCATTTGTCACATGTGCGTGTAAGTGAGAAAGTTAAAAGTTATAAAAAAAAAAAAAAAAAAATGAGCGAGACTCATGGTGTCGTCACGAGTTGTGAAACAGTTCTGTGTTCAGTCTGACGATGCAGACAACCGCCAGCCACACAGATGGCCCCGCTCTGTGTGTGTGTGTATGTGTGTGTGTATGAAAGAGAGAGAGTACACACACACACCCACACACAAACTTCTCTCAAAACTTCCTGTTTCTGTACATTCTAGGGGAGAGTGTCTTCTCTGTTCCATACTGTCCATGTAACATGTTCAATGAACATGGTACATTTTCACCGAAATATTGTCAGTGTACAATGTTACAAGTTAAAACAAAGTCAGGTGATTAATCAACTTGACTGATAACATGATCTCAAATTGCAGGGGTGACCTTGTATCCCCTTAAGAACATTCTGGACCAACTACAGTGACGGTCCAACCCAGCTAATCTCTGTAAAGTAGATGTTACGCCGTCCTTTCCTCTAGAGTTAATGGGGGAAAATGCTGTTTTGTTTTGTTTTGCTTTGGTTGATTTACCTTTTGTTTGTTATTCTCAGCCTGGGAGTAAGAACAACACTGTTTCCGTCCTGCGTTCCCCAGCTGGAACAGCACCACATGACGGGATCGTTTTTTTTGCCTCTGTTAAACACATCGTCGGATCTGTAGAGTGCGCCAGGGCCTCTTCATCCCTTCCTCGTATAAAATCTGTTCTCTTATCTGCAGATGTTCCCTCCCCGCTTAACATATGGACTTATTCACACTGTGGTCTGCTGCGGAAGAAATCCATCTGGAGGGGACCAGTAGGGAGACCGAGTGTCTCTCTCTCTCTCTCTCTCTCTCTCTCTCTCTTTTTCTTTCTTTCTTTTGAGGGGCCCGGAGCCCTTTGGAATGAAATCAGACAAGCTAGAACAGCAGGGAAGGACGGATCCTGTCACTGAAAAGCCCAGAGAGAATGGTGAGCGATGCTGATGTATTCTATTACGCCACTGTAGTTATCTTGGCTAAAATAAAAAAATAAAAAACTTGGAATATGAGCTGACTTTATTAAAAACATCTTTCAATTTTTTTTTTTTTTAAATCTTTCCTGGCTGTAAAATTCTGATTGTTAGTTAATACTATATGAATACTTTAGTTTATTAATACTACACTTTTAGAGAGATTATATTAGTGATATGCATGAACTAGATGAAACATAAATTTCAAGAATTAAAGAAGTTCTCAAAAAAAATTTTAACATTACATAATAGTAACATACGCAAAATGGTAAGGGGGGGGGGGGTTCCAACAGAATGAGGAATGAGAGGACAAACGGGGGAAGCACCAAGTAATTTAACATCTTTGTTGCACTTCCCACAAATTAGGTTCATAGAAAGGTTCTTGCCTGGTGTGCAGTAAAAATGTCTCCAATTTACTTTAATGGCCGGCAGAGACCAGAGTCTAGCGTGAGCTCACCTCTTAATCCCACTGTACTGCTCTGGTTGTCGAGACAGAGATGACAGAACAGAAGTGCGTGTGGGGGAGGGGGGACGTCTAAGCAGGCAGTAGTCAAGACTGCAGATCAGTGGTTTCCTCCCCAGGGCTTGGTGTCACTCTTCTACACGTGGTGGGGAGGGCATTGGCTTTGCTCTGACATCTCAATCTAACAGCCAGTGTACACCTCAGCAAGCACAGGGAGTCAGCGGGGAGTCAGGGACGCAGTTAAAGGCTAACCAATAAAACAGTCAGGACCGTTGTATGTCCAAGGCCAACAGGTACGCCCATGCAAAAGAGTTAGTTCTTTTATCAAGGTTCAGTTACCTGGGCTTCATAGAAAGCATGGAATGGTAGGACAGTCTATTCAAATGGGTGGAGCATTAAGAATCATTGAGATTTTTTTTAATGTCACTAAATTGGGACTGATTGAGCAAGATTTGCGGGCTAATTTAATCCAGTTAAAGGGAACTTCAACTAAAACACTTAAAAAGACAATTTGATTTCTCAAAGTGACGCTGCGACTCTTTTTCAATGACATATTGTCTGATAAAGATACACACCACTAGGAATGTTTCCCTAGCTTTAACAATGACAGTTCCCATACAACACTTTTCTGATTCAGCCACACGGGTCCGAGTATTGGTTTTGCTTCTCTCTCTCTCTCTCTCTCTCTCTGTGTGTGTGTGTGTGTGTGTGTCTGTGTGTGTGTGTGTGTGTGTGTGTGTGTGAGGGATTTCTTGCAACAGTCCTCATAACCATACAAATTATCTGATGATAAGGAAAAAAAAATTACAGTTGTTGCTCATGATTTAGATAAATTTTACATTTTATTTGTGAAAAACTACAAGCAAAATGCATAAATAGACATTTCTATCTGAAGCAGAGGAAAATCATAAGGTAACCTCTAAGAGCAAAGTCGTGCACATGCGAGGAGACGGATATAATCTGAACATTGTATAAGCTAGACGCAGAGCAGTGATCGATTTTCCAAAAACGACCCCTCCCCCCTCAAAATTACGTTTACACAAGAAAATCAAAGAGGCCATCACACAGAAAGTTACCAATACGACTCGAGAGGGGGTGGGGATGGGGGGGTGGGGGTGGTAACAAACAAAAAAAATGCATTACAGGTTAAAAAACAAACAAACAAACAAAAACAGATCAAAACAGAACAGAGAAACAAACAAACAAACAAACAAACAAACAAACAAAAAAGTACAGATTAAAAACCTACATATTTACTTAACATAAAACCCTTCAAAAGCATTTACAAGACATTGCATTAAAAAGAAAATGAAAAGGGCGTGTGTTACATTTACAGTGAAATTCACAAGATTAAATGTTCTGCTATAAGTAAACAAGCATTCTATTATCTGGGTCTCTGACAAACAAAGCTAATTAATGTAACCATCTTTACACAGTAAATTAAGGTTACTGGTTGTACACAAGAACAGAACTGCTTGCGCGTTTTAAGAAAAAAAAAAAAAAAAAAGAAAAGAGAAAAAAAGACAAGAAAAAAAACCCCAAACAAACCTGTTCATCTCCTTTGCCACTCTTATCGGGCTGGCATTTTGCACCATTTTTGAGTTACACATAATACACAAGCAAGGTTTAGGCTATATTCAGCAAATTGTCCATTTTCAATAAATTAAGATACAATTACTTGTTTTTCAATTATTCTTTACAATTTTACAAAAAAAAAAAAAAAAAAAGTCAGCGAAGTGTTTATGATAGCGGGTAAGGCAAGTGAAAAAGATGGCTATATATATATATCTATATATATATTTTATATATTTGTAGGATATTTTATATATAAATTCTTAAGAAAGTTTGTGTAATACATTGCTTAGCAAGTTTCAAGGACTCTGCACAGGGGGGTGGGGGGTAAAAATTCTTAAAACTCAGATCATCTTCCATGTGTTCCATATCAGCTCTAGTTAATGATGTGTCTGAAAACAGAATCATTTTCTTATCTTAGTCATCACATTGATATTCTTTTCACATTGCATATCTTCAAAAAAAGGCAGAGAAAAAGAGAGATGTAGGTTCAGGCTCTACACAAACAGTAGAATTAGACGGTAAAACACAGACCGCGTTGGTGCACTTCTTTCTGCAATTAGAGTAATAAGTAATAAATGCTGTTTGAACACAACTAATCAGTTTGATTAGGAATCACAAATACACAAACAAGTCAAAGAACATGGTTATTTTTTTTTTTTTATTATTCTAACCACCAACCAACTGACCGAAACAAAAAAAAAACAAACAAACAAAACCCATCAAAATGCCAATCTCAACTTCACTGACTAGCAGAAAACGCATGAAAGTGACAACATGTACTACGCGACCGCTCTGTCAAACCGAAGAGAGTCACGCTTCGTACAGAAGGTTAAGAAGAAAGTTAAAGAAGATTGATGTACTGGACTGATAATGCCAATGTTGGACTGTTAAGTACCGTCTGTAATGCAGATTCACTCAGTAATGTCAGTCATGGATACTGGTTTCTATACTTTTTGAAGAGGAGAAGATCCATCGGGTTGATGAGGCCTAACACAGCCTAACACTCTGAAAATCTCAGGTTGACTGGAGCTTGTCCAGTCATATCCTACAACAAACTGATGGCCATGTAAAAATGTAATGCAGTATTGAGAGGCAATGCCATGGTGTTCTATACAGTTGTCATTCTTAGGTGATCTGTAGATTTTTTTTTTTTTTCCGTCATGTTTACAAAGATATCCCTTGTATAAAGTGGACAAGAATTACACCACTTAAACGGATTATATTAGTCTTTATTCAACACGTAGGCCTATTTTAATTCACACATTTGATAATTACACTTCGAATTGTTATTCATTTAGTCTTGCAGGTCATCAATATCAAATTCCTTTGGTCCTTCAATAAATAAAATTCAGATATCATATACACATTTATACTTTTTACAAGTTTAATACAATTCTAAAGGAAACGGGTGCTGAGCTCTAGTTTCGTGGGACGGTTGTCACGACGACAGAGGCGCGAGACGTCTCTGCGGCCGTGTCTGTCGTGGAGATGTGAGCCAATCAGATGAGTGACAGTCCATGGTATTCAACGGACTGTTCGGAAAGTGAGTTTAATGCTATGAAGATAAACCAAAACGACAGCAAAAACAAAAACAAAAACCTGTCCTCCAAAAAACAAACAAAACAAAACAAAACAAAAAAAGACAATATTACTCAGTTGCCTTCACTGACATCTTGGAGTCTTAAGAATATTACAAGATTCTTCATCCGATCGCCCTCGTCTTTGCAGGACTTGTACAGCGTGAAAAGAAACTGCTATCTGTGCTCCATCCAATGCCATATAGAAATGACAGCACTAAACAAAAAGATTATTCTCCAGCAGCTTCACAACACAAGGGTGTGTGAAGAAATGATTTAAAAACAAAAACAAACAAACAGATTTTAGTTATTAGTTATCTCAGGAAACAAACAACACAGAGCCAGTTTGAAACACAGTCTAGACCACATCCTCAACTACCAAGCAAAGCAAGGACTGATGGAATGAAAAAAGAAAAAAAAGAAAAAAAACAAAAGAGACATTAGTGTTTTCACAAAACATTACAGGCAACCAAGAACCACAAAACCCTTTGTTTAACAAGTTCAGCCAAAGCTGTTTGTAAAAATTGAGCAAGCATGAAAAGCCACGTGAAGATGAAGGAAACCTTTGAATCCAAATATCACACCGCGTCTCCAGAGCACCAGTCTTTCTTTTTGTTAACGAGTAGCGTTTAAATGCAAACTGTCTAAAGAGACCAGGTCCCTATCAGACCACATGCGTTTTACAGTACAGTTTTAAGGAACTGGGGAGGAGTGAAAGGGAAAGCATGAGGGAGTATGATGACTATACTGGGGACCTCATCAGCACTTCTGTCTTATAATATGATATATCGGGGAACTGTTTCACAGTGTATCTATAGCACCAGTAAGAATGGGGTCCCTGGAGCCTTGGGCAAACCTACCACTTAAGTATACAAAGAAGCATCAAATTGAGCAATTAGCCAAGCTGCTTAGCAAAGCTTCAACAAACAAAAAAACAAAAACAAAAAACGACAAAATTCACATCTCTAAGTATAAAGATGGAACCGGTAATAAATAAGGATAATAACAAGTTCAGAATTTGTTAAAATGTACGTGGTTATTGTGCACAGCAGACAATTTTTGTTTTTTGTTTTGTTTTGTTTTTTTCTTTACAAAAAAAAAAAAAAAAAAAAAAGAACAAAGTCATTTTTTCAGCCGTACATCCACTTAAAAATATAAAACAATACGTACAAGTGTGGAGAAGCCGCCAAGAGGTGCCACTCCCAGAATGCCCTGCCTTAGCCCCGCTGCTGTGTGGTCGTGTATCCGTTTGTCAGGTCCTCTGTGACACTTCGCCACTACTCACACAAGATAAGCTCCATCTTCCAATGTGAATAAGCTCCATGAGGAGGTAGTGCTCTCAGCATTCAGGAACGAGGGGGGGTGAAATTACAGGGCAAGGAGCGGGGCGAAGATGTTAACTGCTCTCCCCGAGCGTCTCCACGGAAGTGTCCGGGGGTGAAAATGGGGTGCTCAAAATGACTCGTCGTGCCCCACCGAGAGATCTCCTTTCGGGGTGGAGGCACGGGACGAGCCCTTGTCCATGCTCTCTGATCCGGAGCTCTGGTGTTGCTGCTCTGAGCCTGCGCTGGAGGTGACGGTGGATGAGGAGGTGGAGGAGGAGCGAGTCTTCTCCTTAAAGTCTGTTATGATGACCGTGACATTGCCCACCGTGATGGCCAGCTGCTGAGCGGTGCTGCGGTCGATGTTCTTCAGCTTAGGTCTGCGTTTAAATCAAAGATAAATTAAAAAAAAAAAAGGCTTGAAAAGGAACATGTCACATGACACAAAGACACTCTACAAGTCTGCGTCGGCGTTCCTGGCTTCGTCTCCATTCCTTCCAGTGATTCCTCTAAATATGTACTGACTGGATGGAATGGAAACACAATGGCAGCCTCTCTTCCCCAGACTGCTCACTCACACACACACACACACACACACACACACACACACACAAACACATCCAATACAGACAAAGGAAAGAAAGGAGGCAAGGCAGGAACACAAAGCTTCTTCAGAGGATCGGAATTGGGTCACGCATGCAACCTTTCTGACTAGCTTCTCTGTGGCTGAGGTCTAGAGAAAGAGGAAAGACAGCCAGCAGTGTGTGGGCGTTAACCAGTGAGCTGCTGGTCTGGGCTCAGCCCACCTCTCATTCAGAGCATGTGGGACACGGTGAGAGTGGGAGAAGAGCGTCTGTTAGAACCAGAGAGTCTTTTCACACAAGTTCAATGCAGCACTCATGTCAGCTTTGTTCCCTGTCATAATACCTTAACAGTGACTGTTTCAGACCGACAGAGCTGTCCTCAATGCAGTTATTAATAGACTGTCAAGCACTGGCTTTTAGAACGACATTAATCACCTTCATAAAAGTTGAATTGAACTGAGGGGAGAATAATGCTCCAAATACCAACAAGAACACCACTGGTTCAGTGTACTACACTACATCAGAGGCCAAAAAAGAAAAAAAGGTTCTTTTATTCTGCTAAAATCAGACCTACTGTTCTGAAAGGATTACACAGGCCCAGTGTATTAAAGTGAGTTTAGTGCATTCATCACATTCATAGGCATATTCATTGTATTTCAGAGAGCCCTACAGCTTCTTATTGAATCATCAGAGAAAATACAGATAAAACTGATGAAATGATACACAGATGTAAAAGCCTAGCACTGATTTTTTTTTTTCCCCCCTTGTGTTATTATTAACAATAAGATGACATTCAGCGAGTGTAAGTGGATATGACTGGACCAGACACAGGCAAACCTCCTTCACAGACACTCCTTTATCTGTGATGTAACATGGCTTTATCTGCTCTCAAGGCCTCGAGGAGTGCATGTGCTAGCCTACTCTGTGTGTGTGTGTGTGTGTGCTGGGTTACTGTGTGACCGACTGCAGGACAGGAGATTTGCCCACTCCAGGGGTTAGACCCTCTAGCGCTGAGAACATCTATACAGACAATAGGCAATAAAACGGAAACAGAACTGAGCACCTTGAGATGTGGGAGTTATTGGTCTTGATTGCTGATTTTCCAGACTGTATGCTGTTCCTTTCACTGGGGGGGCTCTGATGGTTGTCTGACTTGGGTCTGTTAAGCGGGCAGAGAGAAATACATCGTTAACGTCACTTTAAGTGAGACTTGACCCAGCGTCTCAGGCACTGATGCCGGCCACACTGGCCACTCACCTGGTCTTTTTGCTGTTGGGCTTCTTGGTGATGGCTGGGGTGATGTCCTTCTCTCTGTCCTTCTTGTCTTTCTCGGGCTGCTCTTTCTCTTTCTTGTCCTTGTCCTGAGGCTCGCTGTCGGGTCTGATTCTCTCGGAGCGGTCGCCGTCGTTGTGGTCCTTCTCCGGCCTCTCGGGCTTCTCCTTCTTTTCTTTCTTTGGGGGTGGGGGGGTGGCATACTGCTGAGCCACCTGCTGGGCCACCAGCTGAGAGTTTATCCTGGGTTTCCTGCACAGGGTGGAAAGTCAACATACAAAAAAAAAAAAAAAAAATGGTTCACGTCACTGTCATTACTAAACCCAACAAATCCTACGACAGAAATTTTTCGAGTTGTGACATCAGAGGGACTTCTTGTAGCCATCGACAATGACAACGCAAACGTGCCTCTGTGACAGTCACATCTTGCTGACATCTTAAGTTCTAACCCGAGCACCGACGACCCCTCCTTGCCGGAGGGTCCTAGCAGACCAACCCAAGTGGTTTGGTCTCGTTGGAAGGCTAATCTCATTACTTGACTCCTTTAATAAATGACTGTGAGGATCAGAGGGTGGGACATTTGGAGCATGTCATTCACAGCCACTAATCTGATTAGAGCTAGATTGGCCCCATTTGTCAGCAGTAGAACTGAGAGCAGCAGTCCCTTGCCTGACTGTCTTAAATTGCGGAGGAGCACTCTGAGGACACGCTCAAAGCTGAGTAACAGTGTGGGTGAAACTGAGAAGGCGGCATGAGTAAATGAAAACTGCCTTGATTCACCAAAACGCAGCATATGATATTGTCACAATTAAACCAGCTTGCCTACGTACAAATTTATTGTGCTGTCGTCGGTCAAACATTTGTAGAGGGAGCCTCTCTTTCTTTTTCCTCTCTCTTTCTTTTTTCTGTCTTTCCTGACACACATACACAGAGATACAATAACACACGTGCACACAGACACACACACACACACACACAAATTCAGGGCAGTAGACTGCAGAGACTTGTGCTGGGGGCACAGTTATGTGCTCTCCTCTGTTGAGTGTTCAGTTAATTAAAAGCCAAGGGGCTATGACTGAGGACTGAGGGAGATCGCCAGGCGTCCTGAGCCAACTCGCGTTCCTCAAGCATAATGGGGAACACCTGGCAGCAGCTGGGGGTGACGGACCACTTTGGAGGGAGCGAAAGAAAAAAAAGAGCAGCGGAACGAGTACGTCTCAGCCAAGAACTGGGCTCCACTGCAAGCAGATAATGACACCACAGGAGTCTGGCGAAGCTGTGTGAAACAGCACGGTAAACACCAGCATTCAGCCTTCAAAGCCTCCGCGCACACAAATAAGCCAGGAGAGAAGCTCCAGGACTCAGCACAAGCTCTTTACAGCAGGACGCTTGAGTCGGCGAAGCGCTGTAGGGCTGCTCAGATTTCCCCCATCTACCGACCTGTCAGGGGGTTCTCTTTTTTTTTTTTTTTTTTTTTGTATTTCTGGACTGCTGTGTCAACAAATTTCATCTCGAGATTGAGAGTCGAAGAGGGATTTCTCGGGGGCCAGACGAGAAGCTCGGTGAGCACTTTAACGGGTTCGGTCCTTGAGAGGGGTACTCTTCTCTTGAATGTAGATTTGTTCATGCCAAGACTCTTCTCAGGAGCTGAAATGTTTATGGCTTTTAAGTGAGGCAGAACAAGAGAAGAATGTGATGAAAGTAAAAACCCGAGAACAGAGAGGACTCTGGAGAGCTGAGCTCATGTCCTCTTGTTCTGTTTGAGTTTCGCACACAGGAGACCTTCCACGACGCCTACACCTGGAGACTCGAATCAGAGGACAGTACGACCAGCTCCAAACGGATGAAGCGGGATCTAATCCGCAGCTGTGCGCTCGCGATGCGATTTGAAGCTACGGACTGCGAATGCCTCGGTGGCTGAGAGCCCCACAGAAAGTGTCTCTCGCACTCTATCAGTGAATGATGGGCGACAGAAGGCTTTCCCTCAGGGGCCAGCCAATCAGAAGGCAATCAATCCTCTCATAATAGGGAATCATGTCGATGAGCCAGAGCCCCGCCACAATCAATACCATGCATGTGTGTGTGGAATGCTGATGACAGGCCCCTTTGGCAAAGGCACTGAGACATAGAGCCACACCTGTAGTCTATGAGTAAGTCACAAAACTGGTTAAAACCTAAAACTGCTTTGGGTTCACAGCCAGAACCACCACGGTGCAGCACGGCCAAGGGAATGCCTTTCCTGTCCAAAAACATTTTGAATATTTATAGATAGATGCTGGATTTATGTAGCTCTAACGCACAGTGAATTTACGCTGATGTGAAGCAGTGTCAGTTGGGACAGACAGACAGAGAAACACACATTACATTCATAAACTGGGCACTGCTTTGCATTATCCTCTGGGCACTGTGGAATGCATGAATAGATGTCACTTACAACCTGTAACATTACTACCCTTGCTGTCAGAGAGAGAAAGAGAGAGAGAGAGAGAGAGAGTGAGCGAGAGAGAGAGAGAGAGAGAGAGAGAGATAGAGAGAGAGAGAGAGTGTGAGTGTATGTGTGTGTGGTAGAGCGAGACAGAGAGAGAGAGAGAGAACAAGCGAGAGAGCTGGGTTAGGCCTGTGCTTCAATCCGTGCTCTGTATTAGCCTTGGGGTATTTACTCTGATCCAGCTGAGGGATTTGTTGGTGGTGTGTGCAAAGCCACTGGTAAACAGCCCCTGTTGAGGGCACTTCCACAGGGATCCAAAAGCACTTCCGACCTCAGGTCAGGCTGGCAGCAAGGCCAGTGGAGGTGGACAGAAGAGTGATTGATTTGATCAACCTCCCTCCCCCCTCCAACTAGTGCCTTGCCAAGCCCTGAAGATTTGTATCAGGAGCAGATAAGGGAGGCAGAAATAGGCCAGGCAGTTAAGCTGTGATTCAGAGCCAGCTGTAACTCAGCCACAAGCACTCGCTGGCATGTTACGACATCCACTGCTCCAACACACAATGCATTATTTACTAAACGGGCGCACAACGGACGCAAATTTCCGACTCCTCTGCGTTCACTCGGTGATCCATTAAAACAGCATCTGCACGTTTCCCAGTGAAACTGAGGGTTCATAGTTCGAGGGCACGATCGACGTCACGCGGGCCCAGTTCACAGAGACCTCCTCCGAACGATCAGAACGAGTCCTGCTCCAACTCTGCTATGTTAGACAATGATTGACAGCTCCACCCCCAACCTCCCCTTCAGTCTTCTCTTACATGAGGACAGATGAAAGCCTGTGCCACAGTGTGGCATGCAGTGGAATGACTGCTATCAGCTCTCAGCGCTCAACTGTTATCCAAACACAATGACAGCACAGAGAGAGCCCAGTCAATGTCACCATCTTCACTGTGAAGTACTCTAGACTTCTGGGGTAGGGGTGGGGGTGGGGGGTGGTGAGTGCAGGGAGTTTAAGTGATGGGTGCTTGTGTTCTGCAGCAGACCTGAAGTAGATTCAACACTTTCGAAACACTGTGTCTACTCTGCGCTCTGTGACAATCTGAAAACTTTTTCCACTCCTGCGAGTGAAGATTCAGTATAGGGACACTGTCTTTTGCCATGCACTTCTAAATATGTCTCTGTTCCGAGATTAATTCTGTTAACACTATAAATAAGCCTTGTGCGGGTTATACAGTTAATAGGCTCCAGCTGGCGAAATGCAGAGTAATGCCACTGATGCTCCACGTTTGTAGTGGGGTGGATGGATGAGGGGGGGAGGGGGGGAGAGAGAGAGAGAGAGAGAGAGAGGGGAGAGAGAGAGAGAGGAGACAGGGAGGGGAGAGAGAGAGAGACACACACACACACACACACAGAGAGCAAGCGCTTGAGTGAAGAGAGGCCACAGAACAGCCCTCAATTAACACTGCTCTTCTATTTCAAGTGCATTGTGGGGGGTGGTCAATTACTCTCTGGGACACGGGCTCCAGGCATGCAGGGGCGATGGCAGGGAATAAATTTCTCTTAATGACAACTGTTGATCCCCACTAATGTAAAGCACTGAACTGGAAAAATGTAAATAATTGTTTTGCACTGGGTCCCACTTCTAAATTTAAACACCATATTAAGCCTGCTGTCTTGTTAGTGAATAAAGGAATTCATGTCTGGAGCATGAGGATCCCATTACAGAACCCCAGAGGGAGAACTCACTGGGATATAAATAAAGGAGCCTCGCCTTGACGACGGATTCCTTCTCTTTCACAAAACCGATTCTCTTCCACTTATATTCCCCCCCCCCCAACTCCTCCTCCCATATTTCTTATTTTCCGCTTTCAAAGAATCAACACGATTAATCTTCAGAGAGCTCAATGCAACGGCACTCTCTCTCTCTCTCTCCTCAGAACCACTGATATCACTCCATGGCAAATATTTAATCTGCAGGCTGATGTGACAAATTTCAGAGTGCCCTGATCCTTCAGAGAGGGGAGATGCGAAAGCCCTGTGAGAGAAGCGAGTGGTGGCAGAGCTGGTGGTTTTGGAGCATGTTAAACAAGCTCAGGGACTCCGTCGCTCATAAGCCATTCTTCCAAACGATTAGTGGTGTAACGCCTGTTGCACAGCACAGAGAGATAGAGGGGGAGAGGGGGAGAGAGAGATAGAGGGAGAGAGACAGCGCGAGAAACCCCCACAGAGAGAAACCTGGAGAGCAGCCTTGGGCTGCAAGCGCCGCGATTCTCATCAGAGCCGACGACATTAAATATTCACATCCTCCCCTCTTTCCTGAGGGAATCTGATCCTACCCCGAGGGAATTCCGGACAGAGCTTCGGATGAGCGCCGTTAACGACGACGCTCCTGGAGAATCCTGGTGACATGTTTCCTTGTCAAAAGGGAAGAATTGGGTCACGGAGGGACCCGTGACATTTGCTCCCAGTGGGGAGATGTCGACACATCTAGTGCCTAGTGAACAGGAGACACAACAAAGAGTGTAAATCCTTCAGGACTGTGCCGTAAGCACAGAAATCCTTCAGTTCTCATTGAGGTAGTAAGGAGACTGTGTCATCTGTTTCTTTTTTGCCACCGAAATAGGTTACCACCCGCTGACTGAACGTTAAGGTACAAACTGCCTCTGATCATGCAGGCTGACAGCTGGTTGCTCTGACACTGTTAAGCTGATATGAGCTGTGTCCATTAATAGCAGTTTCTCATGTCTGTTTGTTTATGGCTTACTTGCTATTTGCCTCTTTCCCTGCTCACTCTCTCCTCTGTGCTGGCTTTGTGTGGGGTTTTTTTTTTTTTTTTTGGTCTTATGATAGCAAGATCTGTGTCAAATTAGCTCAACGAAGCTTTGGCTAACGCAACGCATAGCATAGTAGAGACAACATTTCATGGAGTGTTTTGTGTCTAGACCGTACTGGTCTGTGAAAATAATGAACACAAATGCAACAAAGCATCTCTTTTTGAGGAGAAAAGTGAACCGCCACAAAAGAACTCTTATGTTTCACGTCTGAAAACATGAAATTCAGGAAATATGCAGCGTCATCCCATAGATAATCAAGTGTGTTCCCACAGATGCCTGACCAATGAGTTAAAAGAAGAGGAGAACAAGACAATCTTTCATATAACCATGAGAGTCTCTCCTCATCCAACATACACTAAAGATTACTAGTTGCAATGCCCGCACAGGTATCAATAGTGCATATATCCTATCAACCCACCATTCTTAATAGCCTTTTGCCATATGGGCAAGAGAAGCAGTGGTCTAAAGAAGCCAACATTTCCCACTCCTCCCAGCTCATACAAGACAACAAAATTTCAAAACAGCAAATTCCAACACTGTGGCAGCCTAGTGACACACACACACACACACACACACACTCATACACGCCCACAAAAACAGCATTCATCACGGAACCTGAGAAAGCATTAATATGATCCAAGACCTCATAAATCAGATAACTATACATGTGACTCTTAAATGATTAAGTGTAATTCCCCTTCACCACTGACTCTGACAGACTAATCGACACACGGCCTACACAGACGCCCCGTTTCCTTTGCTCTGTGGTGAGCAGCCTGCTGTCTGGTGTTCGGTGGTAGGAGGTGAAGTGAGGGAGGAGGAAGAAGCCTGATGTCTGCCCATGCAGGGTAATGATGTGCTCCATTCCGGCTCTCCCTGGGAGACCTGCGTCTGAGAGAACACGTCCCAGCGCCGCTGTCCATCAACCGCAGCAAGCTCTGCCACATCTCCTTATCACACAAGGGTGTCCTAGCTACTCAATCAGCCGTCCCTCTCCTCTTTCCCCCATCTCTCTTCCTGCCCCCTGTTTTATCAGTCCTCTTCTCCCCATGACAGGCTGGGACACAGCATATACATCACCCCCCCCCCCCCCCTCTCTCTCTCTATTCCTTTCTCTGTAAATATGAATTCCTCTCTCCTGCTGTGCAATCACAGCTGGCAATTACACTAATTCATTTGTTACATTTCCAATCTCATGAAGACTCTACGAAGCCTTAATCCCCCAATTAACACATTCAGTCAGATTACAAGCTCTTGCTTATGGTTGTGTGTAGATGCTGATAAAGCTGGATAAGCACAAGTATTCGTCTAAGCAGAGAGACAGTCGGGGCTGTATAGGAGAATTCTACACCCCCAGCCTTTGTAATTCCATTATCCGACAGTGTGCTCTAGAGTGACAGTGGTGAAAATCCTAGGATTATGAATTCTATCCTACCGTTTTTATACACACACACACACACACAAACAGGGGCTCAGTGCAAGTGAAGCGCTATCTAGATCACTTCACGGCTTGACTGAATAGGTGGTCTGGTGGTGTTCAAGTAGCCATGAGGTCTGACAGGAGAATTCAGTTAGATAACTGGTGATCTTGCAACAGAACATCATTCTATCCTGCCAGGATCACATCATTAACAGGCCCCCATTTCCTAGCAAACTGCATAAATTAATCCTGCAGACACACTGACATATACTTCATACTCCCAGTTCAGTTGGTCTTTTCACAGCAATAGTTCTCAGAAATGTCATTTCAGTCAGTGCGGTCAACTGTGCATTACAGATAAACACATCAAGCCTTTGCCAAACTGACAGTTCTTAAATCATCTGCTTTGATCGTGACAGCTGTGGGGACTTGTGTGGACAGAGATCAGATCATAGGCGTCATCAGATTCTGTTTCTGTCTTAAGTGAGTAATATAGGTGTTAAAAAAAAAGCTAAGGTATAAGTCATTAACCTCGCTATTTCAATCACTCATTTCAATCAGCTTACTCAGCAAAGCTGTGACAGATTTGGCTTGGTTGTTTTTGTGTTTGACCAGTAAACAAAAAGGGGTGTGGGTTTGACATACTGAAATGGAACTTTAGAATACACGTTTAAAAACATTCCACATGCTTCCAGTAAAACTTATAGAATACTCAGCCTGGCGCAGAATGGCCAGTGGCTATCTGCAGGGGAAGTAATGTATACCACAGCCTAAAGATCAAGGCGACACAAAGACCAAGTTGCACTTCCCCCCGGTCCGTGAACATCAATCAACTTAAGAAAGGTTTAATGGATTCTTCCTGTAACCTGTTGCTGACTGATAGGCATAGGCGCCCCAACCAGCATGAAAACCGATATAGCAACTAGGTGTCACTTTCTTAAACAGTACTCAGGTTCAAATGCAATACCAGAATGGGCTGACTCCAGGTTTTAGAAGCTGATGCGTATGCTGCAATTAACACCAAAGGCGATATCCAAACAAATCCGTCTTACTAGTCCTGCACAAAATTTCTCGTTTACTGTGGCAAACATAAGACCCCAAGGTACTTTCAAAAGAAATGAAAATGTAACACTACCTAATAAAGTGAACCAACCGCTATCATCTGTTTCAGTGGTTTGCATTATAGTCCCTGTATTGGCTTAATGGGAGTGTTAGTACCTGAGTGTCTTTCATTTGTTAGCACACATGGGCTGTGCAACAAAGAGTTATCTAATTTCTAGCTCGACTAACACAAGGTGACAGAGCCTCTGTCGAGTGCGTTTGTGTGTGTGTGTGTTTGTGTGTAGAAACAGAGAACATGAGAGAGACACTGAAGGGCAGCACGTTAAGGACACAACCCCAAGCGAAGCTGCACACATATCCTTACGGGCAAAGTATTCTCAGAGAATACTACCATCACAGAAATCTCGAATAAAGATCCCAAGCCAACCCCTTCTTTGTCTTTTTCAGAGTCGTACTGAAGTTTATAAGATTCTAGAAACTATTACAAGACACACTAATTTCAGAGCTAAGCTGAGACATTGAATTTGTATCCTTCCAACAAGCAAATGAATAACAAATACTAATTTGTTTAGTATTACTTGTGCCCATCGCCAGATTCAGTGTGGTTTCTAAAATACAGTGCTATCATGAGTCAGACAGTATGATTCTTATGTTTTTGACAGCTTTGTCTTCAGTGAGGCTGATCGTTCAGCTGGGGAGATGTCATGGGAAAGTACTGTCCTCTGACATATTTCCATCAACTGATTTTTTTTTTTTTTTTTTAGGTCATACCTCTTAATTTAGATTGTGAGGTGTTTTGATGCTTCTTTTGGGAAAGGCTCACTGCATTCAATTCACATGACTGCCTTCAAATGTTTTTTAAGCAATGCTGATGTAAGATTAAGTAGCTGTTTCTCACTACATTACACAACTTATGATTGACTAACACTTTAGGGTTATCAAAAGAAAACACACACACGCGCGCCCGCGCACGCACTCACACACACACAACAAACAAACAAACAAAAAAAACCCCCACAGACTAATGCCCTACTGTCGTTAAACGTTGAACTTGGATTAAACCTTTTGACTAGCAAATACTGCGACATGCCATACCGGGCTACATTAACCTAAGTGAGAGAGGAAACCCAAAGAAAGGGTAGGACGCATTCTTTGAACTCCAAACGCCAACAAAGATAAAATAATTGGTAAATGGAATGTGTTATCTCAGCACAAAGGAGCCATTCACAGGAAGAGGAGCAGATAAAAGACGGGCGACGGAGCAGCACACACTTCTGAGTGAGACTCATTTAGCTGTGAGCATGCCGCCTCACCCAAGCACCACTGGTATACATCAAACACAGACAAGATGGCTAATTAGTGCTCATTACAATAAGAGCCAGGTCTTCTTACATCAGCAAACAATCGCATCAATCAAAGGTTAACAACTCGGATTAAAAAAAAATGATAAAATAAAATAAAGGGGACAAGGCAACCCACTTCAGCAATATTATGCGGTTCCATTCACCAGGCAGACGGGAGTTTGGCAAGCTGCCAATCAGCGATGGTAAAGGGCTCTGACATGCGACTCATCGCTACCATAAATCTCATTCATTTCCAGCGTGCGCACACCTCAACCTCCATGTCTCATTAAGGGGAAAAAAAAACGAAGTCTGATATTACCGATGGTGTTTCTTCAAAGACGTAAACCCCTTGTGTTTTTCCCACACTTTCCCCTAATGTCAGTAAACGACTGGGGTTTTAAAACCTCGGCTGTAAAGGTTAGAGTATTGGGGATTCCTGTGTGGAGTCACACATTACTCATAGCTGTAGCCACCACATCAATGAGTCGATGATAAGTGTTGGCGGATTCACACATCAAAACAAAGCTAGCGCAGACAGAGACAGTAAATATCAACTGATCCAAAACACGCCATCTTCAACAGATTATGGGAATCCGTGTTGTAATGACTGTGTCTTATGACAACATCGCAACCACAAGGTTCTGAGGAATGACTGAAGATTTCTTAGATTCTGATCACCTCTATGACTAGATCCTTTCCCGAAAAGTGACCCCATTCATGTACGGCTACCTGGTAAATGGACTCTAATGAGACAACACATAATTGGCTAAAACTAAACGTTGTCACAAATGACAATCACTACCATTTGCAGTCAATCTTTGTATTTTAAATACACTGAAAATTAAGAATTTCAGAAACCGTCACACGTATCTGATCCCCTATAAGCATTCTGATCAGTAGTGTATACTGCCTGACATACAATTGTGAATGTTGACCGTTTTACAAAATATATGCACAGCCAAACAAAACTTCCGCGAGGGAGAGAGAGCCGATACAATCATCCAAAGATTTTAACATGAGAATATCGGTTTTTTTTCTTGTGGCTTCGCTGACAAAATGTTTACGCATGAATTATATCTGGAACACAGCCAACATGTGTTTACATGTTGACTGTGGGTGTGCTCAACAGGGTCAAAAAAAGGGATGTTCAAACAAGTCATCTGGGCACTCAAGACTAACGCAATCAAACAGGCCTTAACACAATACTGAGATGATACTCTCTCTCTCTGCTCATCAAATATATTCTTTTACATGAATGGCAAAATGACAGGCAACCTTTTCTCTTTTTTAATCAAAACAGCACACAAGGTTTACACCCAACTTTGGATGACAATGCAATTCAAAGAGCTGTCAAAAAGCCAACGATATTTCAGCTGCGACTTCAATGAGAGCATTAAGAAGCTTAGCGTGTATAATTGCATTCACCATGCCGCGTCAAACTAGTTGTTAGGGGGTTTGTGTGACACAAGAACTTGAACTCAACAAGTTAAATGCTCACTTGTTTTCTGGGATTTGACTAAGATTGCTGAAACAGAGGGACCAATTGACTACATTGTTAGGAAACGGTGGAAAAGACGGAGAAAGGAACCGTACCTTGTGGATGTGCCCTTCCGTACATCGCAGATGCTGCATTTGAACGCTTCAGCACTGTTCCTGAACGTGCAGACACTACAGTCCCAAAAACCGTCATCTGACGTTGGTTTTGCTTGTCTTTTCGGCCTTGGAAACAAAACAAAAAATTAAGGTCAACTTCACGCTTGTCAAATAATATTGGACAGTCGACTTTAACTACCTCGCTGTAAAGCTGGATATAAAGCTCTGTATATGTGTGGGGCATATTTAGTTAAAATCTTATAGGGAATAAGATCTAACGAAAACAACATGGTTAGTTAACTTAACAACTTCGTCGAAAACTGGTTATCGAAGCTAGCCTTCTAAGTGTAAAAGGTTTATCAACGACATATTACTCAAAACGTCCGATTTATAGCGCTGGCTCAGACGCTAAGCTAAAGCTAAACATATTAGCTGGGTGCTAATGTTAGCCTTATAAAATTGGTCGTTAAAAACGTCCTTTCAAAAAGCAACTTCGACCCAAGTATGGCTAACATGAACATATTTTTTCTCGTCGAAGCCAGACCTCCCTTTGTTTCAAAGAAGTGACTAGCTAGGAGAGTCAGCGAGGTAGGGAGAGAGAAAGAGCGAGAGAGGCAGAGAGAGAGAGAGGGAGAGAGAGAGAAGCCGCCATAGCTGCACTATTCTAGCTCTGCCACACAAACTGAAAAGGGGAGAAAGCACTCCTTGAGAGAAAGCATCCGAATATCAACCCCAAAACGGTTCAGAACAAATATCCAAACAGACATAAATATGGTCCGAAAATGTGACAAGATTAAAGTGTACTACCTGGTCGGACTCTTCTTGTCTCCCATGCTGAAAAAACTGTCTTAGAAAAAGAAGAAAAGGGTTGAGAAAGAAGAATAATTGTGCCAAAAGGCTCAGTATGTGTGCGGAGGATCCAGACTGAACCGCTGCAAGCTCACATTCACTGACTGACTCCAGGCAGGGCAAAAAAGACTGCACACCACGTGACGCTAAACCTACCAATCACAGCCTACCTCGGTTTAAAAGTCTCCCCCTAGAAATAATTGAAATAGGTACAAATGAACAGCACTATCCTTCGTTTATGGAATACAATCAGAATATTTATGTTGGTTGAACTAGGATCAAACGGACAGATCTGGTGGCAGTTTATTCATCGTCAAGTCAATAGTCAGCTCTGCGCCAAAGATATCAGTTGGGCAGTGAGATAACGTTGCTGCACAGACCATGCGGAGTAGACAGGTTCAATTTGGGACACAACAACCCTGGCTGAGTAATGAAAGATATTAGTCTCGCCGTATTTTTTTCTAATAAACTTGACATCTTCGTTCCATCTGCTAAACGTCAGTGCTGCTGGGGCGTGTCGGCAGGCATACTTAGTGTACTCTGTTGCATCTGTATTTGTTAATACATAAATGACAAATATTAAGTCTTCAGATCGCGCTCAGTATTAAAAACGTTCTAGAGTCCCAGACCCATGTTCACCTCTCAGTCGCATCGTTTGTTTCCTATTGTGTCTGAAATACTAAGGCAGGCATGGCAAATATCTCATTACTGCATGTGTGTTTTAAAGCGCGTGCGAAAACTAACCAAGTTCTCGTATAAAACCGACAACAGCAAGATTTACTCTAACAAACGGTAGGTGTTTGGGTCCGTTTGATTCCAGATGCGTACTGTTCCATCACCACTGAAGTTTGTTCAACAGGTTTAAAAAAATACATATACATTTCCGTCTTATCTTCTAATTCAACTCTTAAAAACCCCTTTACTTAACTGCAGTAGGGTCATGGAGCACACATAGTCTTTCTCCAGAGCGCAGTGATTGGCCGAGGGGTAGGGGAAACATGTAGTATGTTGTACCACCCCTGCAGCAAAGTAAGGTTGAGTGCCTTACTCAAGGGCACAACGACAGCAGAACAGGCAGAGAAATTAGAAATAGCAGCCCTCCAGTGCTAAACCAGCTTCTCCACATGCCTTGCCCAAGGTTCAAACCAACAAGTCTGACAGTAAACTCGGCATTTGCATCAGCTCCTCTCCTCCGTCGTTTTCTGCCGTGGGCCGGTGTGGGGTATAGTGTTGAACTCTTGCCTTGGCCCCCCTTGGTCTGAGACAGGGCCAACTCTGCGAGGGAGATGGAGCGTGAATCAAAGAACCTCATTAGAGACCCTCCAGGACTGCTGTCCCATTGTATGAGTCTTTTCTCTTCACACTGAAGATGGGCTGCCAGCCCATTGTCTGCAACACGTCTCATTGTCACTGGTGGTGTTTTATGAATACCTCCCGTAAGTTTATTACATGTTTATTGAAAAGACGGGGATTTTTGCTTTGACATAGCTTTGATAAAATCCATTCGTCTTAACTGAAAGCTGGTATTTGCCTCTCAAAAAAATGTGTTTGGATTTATGACACTGAATGTAGCCACTGCTGGCACTTTTCATTTTGTTGTTCCGTTTTTTTTATTTATTTCTTTTTTTAAATCATTTTAATATTGTTAAGCACTCCCTAACATGTTCTTCATGAGTAAGAGCTGCCCTTGAAATACTGATCTTTTAAAAAAAAGTCATTCATAGTAGTGTGTCAATGTGAATGAGAGATGTTCACTTCTAAAAACATATTTATAATATCATGCGAAAAATTCTTACAATACTGAAGTTATGTTGATATAAATGTCACTACAGTAACAGCAGGATACAATTATGTTAGTTCTTGTAAAAAAAAAAACAAGTCAATGAGACAGCCTTTTATTTCTTTATTTATTTATTTTTTGCAGCTTGCAGACGGATAACAGAACTGTGATATCGACATATCGTGAGATAATTAGGACTGAGTGCCACGTCGACATGGTACGGGCAGTCGAAACTGAAAAGTGAAAGAAGAACCAAAAAAAAAAAAAAAAAAAAAGAAACAGAGCCTGTACCCACCTCTGGTTATCATCATAGAATAAGTTCCTCTAACGAGAACTCTCTGATAGTAGTGACTACCATACAATTATAATGAGCTATGCATTGGGAAAAAAACAAAAAACAAACAGGAAACTAGTAATATGTGTCAACAATGCAGGCACGGAGGAAGATGTTCAGAATGAACTGTTTGTAAAATATTTCAGGAGCTGGAGATCTTTGAGTGAATGAGGTGCATTGAGGCAGAAAATGGAAGTGAGTACAGGACCCTAGATCCACAGGGGTTGTAAATCATAGCTGCATGACTTGGGCGGGAATCAGGAATGTCTTGATTAATTGAAGTCTCCATAGGACTGCACTCTACGACAGTGCCCAAGATCAATAAAGTAATAAAGGACCAGAGGTACCCTCCAGACAGATGTTCCCACAGTGGAAACCTGCCCTGGTCTAAACAGTTTCACCAGAGACACATGCAATTCCTGTTCATTTAGAAAAGAGGTCTCCAATTCGAGACTGTGACATAAGTAATCTTTTGAATCACAGTAAAAACCTTGTTTTACTGTTCATTCACCTTATCGGTATTTTGTGTCGTCTCAGTTTATTTCTCCTTTTGATATGTCTACGACTTTTCTCATTCACATTTAAAAGAAAAAAAAAACAGCTTTACAATATTTGAAACAGAGTTTCTATTTATTATTGTCATAAAGTTTCAGATGATTTGAATCACATAGATGCTTTCAGGAATTTGAACGGCTGGAGAAGGCTGTTTCCACAGTCCTGCTACTGGTAATGACTTTATGAGATTAGTTCTACTTGACCTTTCACCTTGCAGATAAAACTCATCTGGCTGCTTGCCCTCGAGGTTTGTTGATAGTTGGCTGATCTCACCATGTGTTTGTGTTTGACAGCAAAGATGTGTTCACTGATCAGAAAAAAGGAGTGATGATGTGCAATAGCCAGTTGGCAAGCTCTCTCTCTTTCTTTCTTTTTCTCTCTCTGTCTCTCTCTTTCTTTCTCTCTCTCTGTCTCTCTCTTTCTTTCTTTCTTTCTCTCTCTCTCTTTCTTTTTCTCTCTCTCTCTCTCTCTCTCTCTCA
The DNA here is from genome assembly GCF_902362185.1 of Chanos chanos. NCBI lineage: Eukaryota > Metazoa > Chordata > Actinopteri > Gonorynchiformes > Chanidae > Chanos > Chanos chanos. Next base: position 44,020,177 of record NC_044500.1, read on the forward strand.
CTTTCTCTCTCTCTCTCTTTCTTTCTCTCACTTTCTTTCTCTCTCTCTCTCTCTCTCACTTTCTTTCTCTCTCTCTCTCTCTCTCTCTCTCTTTCTTTCTCTCTCTCTCGCTCTCTCTCTCTCTCTGTCTGTCTTTCTTTCTTTCTTTCTCTCTCTCTCTCTCTCTCTCTGTCACACACACACACAGTCACACACAAATCAGACTACAGGCCTTCGACAATGAAACAGATGTGGGTGATGGTCATTGTGGGTGGCTGATGGTGGCATTTCTCTAGTTTTCCAAGCTGTGTTGATTAATTCCAAACCTATCAAGATTTTGCCAAGAGAACATTGAGCAGACACAATGCCAGATAAGTGGCCCATTGATTGGGATTTCTTTACAAGCATTCTTTTTCTGGATCCCTTTGCTTTCACCAACACTCAGACGCCCAGTTTCTCCCATTTACATCACTATGGCTGCTCTTGCTTCGTGAATGACAGGGGTCCGTGTGTGTGTGTGTGTGTGTGTGTGTGTGTGTGTGTGTCGGGGGGGGGGGGGGGGTACTCTCTGAGGAGTTGTGGGCTGTGGGAGAGCAGTGTGTGAGTGTCTGAGAGGACAAGAATGTGGGAGGGGATACAGAACACAGTTTCCTCTCCCAGTAGAGGAATGTCTCCATGCTTGTTCCTGTTTAGAGAGGGGAGTGGAGGTCCCAAGCATTGGCAGGAAACCAAGTGCTGCTTATGCACCGATGAGTGAGAGCCGATAAGGAGGAGCAGGGGGAGACTCAGGCCAATCTTCAGGAAGGTAGATTATCCCAACAAATGCTGGCAGTCTTTCAGAGTTTCTGCTTCAGTATGAGTTTATGTGCGTGTGTATGTATGTGTGTGAGAGAGAGAGAGAGAGAGGGAGAGAGAGAAGGAGAAAGAAAGAGTGTGCGACAGAGAATATGAGAAGAGGTGGGGGGGGGGACTTTGGGTGTATTTGAGGCTGACTTCACAAAAGGTTGCAGAACAAAAGCTGGAGAGCAGAAAGTGTGCAGCGCAGAGAGAGAAGACCCAATCCCATGCTACGTTACCTTACAGGCATGCTCTAAACTAAACAAGAGAAGAAGAAGAAGAAGAAAAAAAAAAAACTCTACCATGCTTCATCTGCCAGCTGCTTCACCGTTACCAAGAAATGGCTTTTTGTTTTATTCACATTCTAAAAGATCTTCTCTCCTTTTCAAATCTGAGAAGTGACAGTTAAATAACTTCCTGGAGGTTCCACAAAAACTGTCCTCATTTTAAGACAAACATTAACACACTCAGATGAATTCAAAACCCTCCAAAGCAAAGAAAATGACTAAAATGAACACAATGGCGCGTTCGCAGGCAGTAAGACGATTTGGAGGAGGTCTCGTTTTTCCAGAATGTTCTCACATAGTAATTCCACCACGTGCACACAATCGCAAGTGTGAAAAGCTTCTGTCAAGTATGGAATTCTATTTAGACTGAGCCCAACCTCAGGGACACACACCATGCGGAGGAGTTCCAGTCAATTTTGTTGATTAGTCTATTGACAAACTGAATACAATCACTTCAGTGATCGATACCTATCTCTCTCGACTAGCTCGCCTCAACTGAACTGAATGGACAGGGGAGTCCTTAGCCACATGGATTTTGCCAAATGTCAGAGTGACGGTTTGTCCCAAAGCTGAATCACAGTGATGCCAACGTGTCTGGTGACTCAGCAGTTTTACCAAGTGTCCTGTGAGTTTGTTTTCCTACAGAATAGAAACACACGTCTGACTGAGACAGAACTAAAGAGTTCTGCCCCTTACCCATACCCGGGAACCATTTTCCAGCTATCAGTCGAGACATCCATCACCATTGGACAGGATGGAGGAAATGACCTTGATGCAGTCTTCACACTCAATTTCAGTCCCCCCCTTGGGCTCCATTATGGCGAGTCTGAAGCCAGCTAAATTCACATTAGCTCCCTCTAATACTGGAGCTTGATAGGTGTGTGATAGACAGAATGCTCCCTTGTAAGTGGAGAGGCAGAGAGAGTAGTAAGACATTAGAGAGACAGAGAGAGAGGGAGACAGAAAGAGAGACGAGAAGAAAAAAAGAGGAAATATTAGGATAAGTAGAGCAGACAGAAGAAAGAGAGCAGAAAATGGAGAAAGGTTGTTGGGCAGGCTGAGTCACAGAAGAGGAAGTTATGAAGGTGAGAGACAGAATCACATATGAGTCACAGCAGGGCTCCACTGAGTTTTTTTTTTTTTTTTGTCATCTTGTGTATCAATATTTTCTATCAGGTTTTTTGTTCCACTTGAAATGGAGACAATGGACGCGCAGTTAGCTGAAAGGGGTGCAGGTGAGTTTTTTCCTAGTTGGCTTGCAATAATTTATTGTTTTCTTTGCAGAATGATTCCTCTCAGAGTGAAAATGTTTAAACAGGAAACTTCTAGGAATCAGTGCTTCTAGAAACTGCTAGAAAGACACAGGAAAGATGGCGATATATTTGAAATAGTCTTCGGGAGACGTCGTACAGAAGTCCCGCACACCAGTTTCAAAAACCTCATGATAATTCATGGCTTTTGAGGGAGGGGCGGAGAAAAGGTGACGCACATTTGGATGATCTTTATCGTGGTGTCCCAACTCACTTTAATATGACTTGCTCATTCATAATAAACATAACAGTCACAAAACAGGCATTACAGTACCTAAACGTGTCACCACGCTCCCCGCCTCCTGTTCTCTTCCCCCTCTCAGTACAGATTGCGATGATAATGCCGAGACAACTTTTTCTTTTTGTTTTGTGGTTAAATACGAAAGTAATAACAGGGAGTGATTATTAATGTATAAGTCGCTTCGTTCACGCAACAAAGAGGGAATTACAGCGATGTCATGTAATGTGTTGCTTGATGACACAGATAAAGGGGAAAGACGGAGCTGATGTTGTTTCTATGTGTCTTGTTTTCACCTCGTCAGAGAAATGAAGCACGGTGCCCTGCTTACAACTAAACCACGTTCGGGCTCCCACGTGGCGCAATTTGGCAGTAATTGAAACACCACCTGCAGGTTTGAGCGACATCATTAACAAAGGTCAGATGTGTTCACGGCGAGATTATCCACACATGATGTTAACATTGACTTGCTAATACACCTGCATTCATTCGCCTGGGGTTAGTGTTTGCCCTTTGCTGTCTGGTGAGGGAATTCACTTTTGTGAGGTTCATATATTATACAGTCCAGTTTCTATGTTCGGCATTACATTACGTGATCGGATCTATAACGGCAGTTCAACGGTTCTGCGTTGTAATGAATTCCTCAGCGCAGTGAACTGCAATGTCAGAAAAACTTCTGCTATCTCAATTCTCGAGTTTTCTATTGAGATTATCATTACTACAACTCTTCCATAGAATTGACCTTTACGTAAAGATGATTCATTTTGTGGATATGAGAGTGTAGTCCTGAGAAGGAACTGACCATTTGCAGTGTGCCGTTAAAAGGAGAGAGTTTTATAATCCAGACAAGCAGTGACAGTTAAACTGCAGACTGACTGGAATGCATGGTGTAATAAACGACCATGTCATTTTTTACAAGAATCTAAAATAAGTCTGTAAAGCAAAATTTCTCACGACTTTCTGTGCACTCCCAGAACATTCAGTGGTGCACGGCGGAAAATAACAACGGAAAACAAAAATGTGCTGTGGACGTTGGGAGATTAACTCCAAAATTTGTCTTCTTTAGGCCATTTGAATCGTCACTTTATTAGTTTAGCGTGTGGAGCCTCTGTAGCTGTGTGTTTGAGGAGCATGACAGTGGCTTGAGGAGTAAGAGGAGATCCAGAGTTGTGGCATGCCCAGTGGAGCGCGTCTTCTCTCAATAAAACATGCACTCAGGGCAGGTCATGTGTTATGCATTGATCCGTGTAACCGTGGCAGGAAAATCCCATGCGGCGATTTCATGTTTCTGCCAACTGCACTCAGTCAAAAACGAGAAAAATGTCTAGGCATAAAACATACAGTCCTACACCAGTGTCATCACTGAAATATGATTTCCAGGAAGTAACAGGGAAACAGACTTCATTGTAATATGTGGACATTGTCATCATTAATGTAACAGGGCTTTGCATTCTTCTCATTCTAGAATTTCAAAAGGCCCTTTGAAATATGCAGTCAAACCAAGCAAATTACTTCAAATTACATGACATGGGCTGTTTTTTTTGTTGTTGTTAGGGTGGTGGTAGGGTGGGGAGGGGGGGGGGGGGGTCAATGATGATGATCCTAAACTGTTCAAAAATGTGCTTTCTTTTCTTTCTCTTTTTTTTCCCCCGTGGTGACTTTTATCTGAATGCTGATTGGTCTATTTAGGCTTGTGTTATGCTGTAAACACGTCTCATGCCCTGTCTGGAAAGCCATAGTGTATACTGCCAAGAAGCCCATCTCCAGGAATTGGAACAGTCCCAGAACCAAGGGCTGTTGTACACGCAACAAGACTTCACAATTCACCCAGAGAAATACTAGTCAGCAAAAGACACATGTCCTTACTTCCATGTGTCCTATTCTACCACCCAAGCGTTGGAATGTTGGCATCCAACGGGCTCTTAAATAGAACTCAAGCCGTGGATCATCCAAGCGATCTAAGCGTGGAACACATGGATTCAATACAATGGCAAATTTTCAGAGGCGGCCATCATCTGTTCATCTACCACAAAACAATGCGAGACTGAAGCCACCACACAGCTTGAGGGCCTGCAAAAACAACCAGTCAGCGGAAAACAATTTAACAGCATCGCGTGAAGCGACTTTCTGACATTACCTAACCTGGGTTCTTCCATCTAAGATGCTCTCATAAGCTTTGCGATGGTCTTTTTTTTTTCTTTTTTTTTGCCTGGCTGGTACTAGGGCAGAGGTACAAGAGTTCTTGGTACTCTTTTGGACGTAAATAAATCTCTAAGCAATGCTAACACTGCCCAGATGTGTTGAGGTGGGCTTTTTTTTTTTTTTCCCTCTGAGTTGAACTGCAAGCCTCCAGTCTACAGGAGGAAAAGAAGAACACGTGGGTGGGCCCCTCATTGATTTTGTGTCAGACAGAGATTAGCGCGTGTTAAGGTTACACACTCAGGGATTGGATACATTAGAATGGAACATACTCCTTTTGACTCCGTAGCTAATTCTTGCCAGCTAAGCGTTAAAGCCGGGGGTTTCGGGTCAAACTCAGTGAGGTAGGAATCTGCCAGAGGTAAAAAAAAAAAAAAAATCACAGGATGATACTCCTTTCTGAACTGAATAAAGTCTCTGCTTCCCAACTGGGCTCATCCTGGCACTTTGGGCTGGGTTGAATTTTATGTGCTGTGTGGTACCACACACCAACACACACACACACACACACACACACTGACTTCGGCAGCAGACTTTTTCTTTTCTGGGCTGCTGTAGACATTTTGCAGCCAAGTCAATATTGAACCTATTGTACTTTCACCATATTTATTCAACAGAGTAGGATTTTAAAGTGTTGTCTTGGAAACCATAAGGTATTTATTTAAAAAACAAAAAAAAAAAAACTAGAAAAGATAGAGTGCACACATGTCTGCTATATATTTGCATATGTCTCTTTATCTATGGGTTATACCACTCAGTTTAAAAGTGTGTTCATTCATTCAGAATAAGTAAAGGCTCCCTTAATGACACACTTAGCTTTGGATAAAAAAGAAACCAAAACCAAAAAAACCCCCAAAAGACAAATAAAAACGAAACAATAGTATTAAGCGTACATAGTTTAAGCGAACGCTACACTTTTATAGGTGAAGAGTGACATACCTCTCTCCATTCTTACGTAACTGTTGCTCTAGTGAACCACCATTCGTGGTTGCTGTATTAATTCACAGAGCTGCACGCCATTGGGTGGAGTAGCAAGTTCACGGCCCATCTGATACTAACTAAACGTTGCTCAACTCCATGTGAAGGTCAGAAGTGGCAACTGTCATTTACTGAAAGTTCAATTGGTCTACGGTGTCCTTGGAGAAAGAGCGAACTTTATAACCTTATCGTGCATTTATGTAAGAATAAGTTATTTTTACTGAACTTCACCTGCTGTGAAAAATTCACAGAAGACAGAGAGAGAGAGAGAGAGAGAGCGACAGAGAGAGAGAGACAGAGAGAGAAAGAGAGTGTGCGAGAGAGACTGTTTTACCGCCCGTTAACATCTTATCAGACTTGACACACTTTCAAGAGGCCTGACAACAAAAGTACAGTGTTACAGATGCCATTAGTTTAGTACAAGAGTATTACATAGCCCCTGATGTTAGTAATCTTTCATGGGCTGTCAGTCAGAATGAGTGCCCACAGACACACTCTCAAAAACAAACCACTCCACCTGTTTCCTGCGGAATTATTCATTACTGACAGGGATTAATTGAGTCAGTTTTCACATGGTTTGAAATCTCACTTTCACACTGTTCATCCCCCTTGCCTGTGCTCTCGTGTCTTTGGCAGGTTCGAGTGGACTTCTTGACATTCCTCCTGAGAAAACAAGAGGTTAAAAATGAGCAAAAGAGAGAGAGAGAGAGAGAGAGAGAAAGAGAGAGTACCATGACAGATTCTAATGATGTGCTGATGAAAATCAACTACTGTGGAGGCCCCTTAGACTCTCCCCCACCCCCACTGTGTGTGTGTGTGTGTGTGTGTGAGAGAGAGAGAAAGAGAGCTGACTGGGGCACTCCTTTGTGTGTGTGGAAAAAAAAAAGAGTGTGAGTATGTGTATGTATGTGTGTGTGTGTGTGTATGTTGGGGGGAGGAGAGGGGTGTTAACAGACCTGCTCTACTACCTGCGTGTGTGTTTGCAAAGGCAAGGGGGTGTGTTAACCGGGCTGTCTGTGCAATAGCTGGAAAATAGAGAGCGTTAATTCTCTAACAGAACACTGTGTGTGTTTTTGTGTGTGTGTGTGACAGAGGGAAGTTGGGAGTGTTAAATACACAGCTCCACAGCATGTGTGTAGGAGTGATGGTAGTAATGGTTCAGCAGGCTGCTGTAATTCTGTGTGTGTGTGTGTGTGTGTGTGTGTGTGTGTGTGTGTGTGTGTGTGTGTGAGTGTGAGAGGTAGTCCGCTGGGCCTCCCTGTTGTGAGCTGTGCAGATGTAATCCACACCTCTGGGATACGAGAGCAGAGCTATGCTCTCAGAGGGCGGCCTGGGTGACAGAGTGTCACACTCAGCCATACACATGTAAGTAGATCTGCTTTCATACATGACATCCCAGGAGGCCTCTCTCTGACACCATGACACTGTGTGTGAGTGTGTGCTGGGGGGCAGGAGGGACTGACTGCGACCAAGAGAGTGGCTTCCTGTGTGTGTCAAACCCGGAGCACAACATACAGCTGGCAGAGAGAGAGAGAGAGAGAGAGAGAGGGAAGGAGAAGGAGAGGGAGAGGGGGAAAGAGAGAGTGAGAGAGACAGACAGACAAAGAGAGAGTATAGGCAAACATTTCAGTCAGTAATGTAATGACAAACAAATACTCTATAATCAAGAGGAAAACCTGTAGCGTTTACCGGTTTATGAACTCAGAGCTGAAAGCTCTCTTTTATTCGACATAAAAAAAAAAAAGTGTGTATTTTCTGAGGTTTATGGAAATGGCGCACAGACAATACAGCAGGGACTATATAGTGTTAGGGCAGTCCTCGTTCCTGAGCGCTTAACATCACACTAACACACTCCTAAGGCATCGTCACAGAGGAGCTGAGGGAGAAGGGAGCCGCTAAGCACCTCAGAGCCGGGGGCAAAGGTCACGTCCTGTGGACATGCGGCAGAACAAACACCGCACTTGTTTTCAGACTCTCTCGTGTCCCCAGGCTGACAAGACTTTGAAGAAGAAATATGAGGTTAGATGTGTAAGCTCATTTGGATGACTGAAACCACAAACTCAGCTCAGGGAAAAAAAAAAAGAAAAGAAAAAACCCGAACAAACAAACAACAAGAACAACAACAGAAAAACGGTGGTACTTCAAACATTCACTGTTGAGACCCATCCTTGATCTGGCTTTTCATGCAAGTTCAATTTCGAATTCATAACAGAGCCCTTCAGTTAGATAAAGAAGAGGATTGCAAAGAGAGAAAGAGAGAGAGAGAGAAAGAGAGAGAGAGAGAGAGTGGGGGATGGGGATGGGGCACAGGTTCATTTATTTCCTCTAACACCCACTGTAGATAAAGTGGGCCCGCTCTAACAGAAACGCGTGGTGAAATATTAATTGTCTTTGACAGTTGTTTGAAACACAAAACAAATAAAGGATTGCAGCAGCTCCTCTGAATCTTGCTACAGTTTCAAACTGAGCCTTGACGACGCGATGGTATGGCAAGAGACAAGACAATAAACACTTTAAAATGGCACGGGGGGGGGGGGGGACGGTTTGGGGTTCAGTTTCTCTGCGGTGCAGCAGAACTTCACTCATTTTTTTTGAGGAACTGGTTGCAAAAAATGCACAAAAATAAATAAGCAAACCACCCTAAGGGGACTTTTTAAAGAATTCCACACAGTAAACGTTCCTTAAGAGCAGCTGGGAATATGGTCACTGGCTCAAACAAAAGGAATAAACTCCACGTGGATCCCTCTGACAGGCAACTTAAACATAACAACATTTACAGCCAATAGACACGGTGTTGGGCAACTTAAACATAACAACACTTACAGCCAATAGACACAGTGTTAGAGAGCTGGGTTCGAGTAATTTATTTATTTATTTTTAATCAGTGAAGACCACGGTGAAACTGTAAACTTAACACCAATGCCGAGACAATGGCGAAGGTGTAGGCAACATCTCTTGTACATTAAAAGAGAGTGTCTGATGACTAATCTCCTTTAGGGTGTCTGAAAGCACATGCCTACTGTATACCGCTCATTCCAACCAGGATGAATCAGCTGTGTTGTGCTATGGGTGGAGATGTTCAAGCACGTTCTCTCAGCACATCTTCCACACTCCTCTCATGCTTACCCTTCACTTCTCATCTGTATCACACGCGTTTCACTTTAGTCACAAGCCAAGTGTTTGTCAGCTAGAGAGACAAGCTGATTGTTTGTTAGTTAGAGAGAGAGAGAGAGAGAGAGAGAGAGACAGGGTGGAGGGTGGGGGGGGGGGGGGGGGGGCACAAACAGTCATGTGAGGAATGCAACCTTCCTTACAGAGCAAAAACATCTTTGACATGATGTCATTCAGACAACCTCAACACAGGCTTTGTCACATTTGATTAATCAACAGGCCAAAGAAAGCGACTTCAACCCGTCTAAAAGACCGTGACAAAACAACTGGAGGCAAGGAACATGCATGCACGCACGCGCGCGCGCACACACACACACACACACACACAAAACATACAATAAGCCTCTGGCAACGCTAGTTCATTTTTTTAATATACATTTCTCCTACATCGATAGGATTGGAATTATCAGGGATTTATGAGAGTGCTGAGAGGCCGTCTCAGTGGAACTACTCGTGCTTCCGAACAGCTCAAGATACAAGACCACATAGAGAGAGAGAGAGAGAGAGAGGAGTAAAAAAGAAGAGAGAGAGTGAGAAAGACGGTGATGCGAGGACATAGAACGATGTCTGTGAGAGAGAGAGGGATCACAAAAGAGATTCTATTTGCACAGCCATTGGAAGAGTCAAGCCCTGGAGACTCACTGATTCATTTCAGCTAGAGGGCTATTAATCTTTTCAAGCACCGGAATCACTTTCCCTCTAAGGGAGAAGAGAAGAGATTGAGTTTTCTATTAGTATCACAAGCAAGAGCCACCGCCCGCAGTGTGTGTGTGCGTGTGTGCGCGCGCGTGTGTCGTGGCTGAACTGTCCTTGTTCTCTGGACATTACTGTACAGTGGACCAGTGAGTGTAGAGGAAGATATTTCATATATGGTAAGCAGGACTTTGATGACATAAATGTAAGTGCAGCTAGTAGTGGAACTCATTGAGAAGTTAATTAGTCAAATTAGTTGTAGAAGAAAAAAGCACCAGACCTGTACAATGAAAAGAACATTATGTTCTTCTCATTTGTTTTTCCAAATATATCTCCCACCAACACCTGTAGGTTAAATTAAGTTGTCCAAATCATCCAAGAAAACAGGTGAGTTTCCTTAGTCCAGGGCTTATCTCGTTTGTATTCGTCCCAGGAGTTCGGAATGTCTTTGCCTTGAATTAGGGCGTTTCTTTTTATTTTCCCAATTTGTTGTGTTTCACATACCAAATCAGAGGTGAATTGAATTTGAAGAGTGAATGTTCTGAAAATATGAATGACATTTCCCATAATGAGGAAATGGAGGTATATTACTTAGCTATCAACCCCCCTCAACCTGCTTTTACTTGTTAGTTAAGCAGGGAGAAAGGTAAGAAAATGGCCATTCTGGTCTCTAACAAAGAGATTCAGTTGTCTGCTGGAGCTAGCACGAGCCATGCTAAATATGATCAAAAAGAAAAAAAGGCGACAGGAAATGGCATTCAGAGGGGGAAAAAAAACGGGTTTCTGAGTGAGTACATCATGATTCCCTGCTGTAAAACGCTCCCTGGTGCATCTGGAATTGAAACTGCTCCCCTTGGATGTGTCGCACAAAAGGCCTTTTTAAATGAGGAGAGCATCGCCGCGTTTTCGGGCAGGTACGGCTCAGGCAACTGGTCACGCTGAGGACTGAAATCCATGAGGGTGGGGGGTGGTGGTGGTGATGCTGGGGGGAGGGGCGGGGGTGTGTCGGTGAGCGCTTCTCATGAGCTTTTTCGAGAGGAGAGGAGCTTAACGACACCATCCATCTCCTTAACGCAATGCTACAGAGAGCCCAGGCCATCATTACGTGCATCTCTGTCTGAGTCCTCTGAGTCCGCAGCCAGCGTTCCCAACGGGACCAGCGAGGGGACAGAGGAACCGTCACACACGGTGAGCGAGAAAGTGTGAAATACAGAAAAAGGAGAACTGCACAGAGACATTAAAGCACAGAACATGCAAAGACAGAGAGAGAAAGAGAGAGAGAGAGAGAGAGAGAGAGAGGGAGGGAGAGGAAGAGAGAGTGCAATTTGAGCAGTTTATTCTCTCAGGAGTTGAACTGGCCTCGGGGTCTCAGATTGAATTGGTGTGAGTGGAATATGACTTGTGAGGAAAAAAAAAAAACTCTGCCTTTGCCAGCCACCCTCCTCGCTGTCCTTTCGTCGGGCAACCGCCTGCTAGTGCTATGAGTCAGGCAGCCGCTGCGTTTTTGCATGTTCTCACGCATGGTCTGATAAAAAAAAAAAAAAAACCTGCGAACCTTGGGGTAGCTGTGCATTTCATTTGCATTCACTGAGGAGTTTCCCCTTTTCTCATAAACCTAAATGCGGTCCACAGGACTAAACAGGTTCTGAGCTGGAAATCATTTGTAAAAAGCTCATAGACGGATTGTGTGGCATGGCTCTTTAATTAACTGTCCTGTGCAGTCAGGCAGCCATATATCTGTAGGTGTTTCATACACGAAAGTTGTTCCACAGGCAGAAACAAACAAGCAAGCAAAAAAAAAAAAAAAAAATACCAAGAAAAATGTCAAACCAAAGTCTAGCCCAGATCTGAATCTAATCCCAGTTCTATTCTCCTGACATGATCCAAACCCAGATCTTGAGTCTAATCCTACACCGTAACCTTTTTACCTCCTAACCTGCCAGCCTCAGTGCCTGCTCATTAAAACACTGATGTGTAGCCATGCTGAGTGGAGAAGTGGATTGTTTCCGCCAAGTCGTCTCCAGCTCTGGGGGTTCCTTAAGGTCGCGGCTGCCTCTGAGCTTCCTTATCTGTCTAACAAACATCTCTCCAGTGCTCCACACTCCCTCTCTCTCTTCCCCCCCCCCTCTCTCCCCATATCTCTCTCTCTCTCTTACTCTGCTCTACAGAGAGCCTCCATTCATCTAACTGACATGTGCTTCCATGTTTGTTTTCTTTCTTTGCCTCCGAGATGCCTCTGACAATACTGAGCTGTGTCGAGACGTGCGCTCCCTTTTATTCACGCCAGATGAATCAATCACTCACACACAGCATGAGCCGTGAAGCGCAGTGGGCCTGCACCACTTAAACCTACATGCATCTTCTCCATCCACATCCAAGCGCTCCGGAGAGAGACAGAGGGAAAAACTGTCTCAATTCTGTGCGTCTAGGCAACTGCTGACGCTCTACCGAGCAAATCACAATGATATTGAGACACACACACACACACACACACACACAGACACACAGACACAAAAGGTCTGGAAACAACAGGAGATGAGTTTTGAAAATAGGATGAGAAGTTGTAAAATGACTTGGACATCATGGAATTGTGACTTTGAAAAGAAAGAAAAAAAGAAAAAAGAAAAAGAAAAACTGACGTCTTTTATACAATAGAGGATTTTGTACTTCATGTTCTATGCTCGGAAAAGCAAACCTGAAGCCGTCAAAGAAATGTCTCTCTCTTGAGAGAAAGCATAAGCCAACTGCCTGACATTTCCTGTTGATATATGCATCCCTTTTTTATCACGCAACGACCACCTTCTGCTCCTTTCTTCAAGGGAAACGGCTGACAACAACTGAAACATGCTAATCTAGTGCTCCTTGCTGTGAAAGGGGTGGACAGGGAGGGACAGAATTTCACCACAAACAGGATGGAAGTTAACAACCGCTTTGTCACAGACAGCTGTAAAAGAAACACGCACAAACACACACACACACAAACACGCAGCCACCGTTTCAGATGAAACAGCTAAAAGTTTCTCAGCAGAGACACACATAAAACAAACACAAGTTGTTTCAGAGTTTTCTCATGTCAATCTTTGATGGAGTTGATTTGCCTTCTTGTTAAGTTCACAAGTTTTTTAAACAGCTTCGGTGTGAGTGATATGAAAGCACACGCTACCAAAAAAAAACCAACAACAACAACAAAAAATTAGCATATTAACAATTGGCATTTTGATCTTTCTGACAACTCGAATGCAAAAAAAAAAAAAAATGTTAACACCACATAAAAAGTGTTTGAACCAATATACAGATTATAACCTTCAGGCTTAGAATACAGAGACTGGTGAAAAACTAGGAATGATTGTCTTTTAGTGGACTGTCCCGGGTCCTCCACTCAGAGATCATCCACCTGCTCGTCATCGCTGTCCAGTCCAGCGGGGTTCACGAAAAGCAGGGGGTGTCGGTAAGGGTGAACCTCCAGGAGCATCTTGCCGCTGTCCGGAGCTGCCCTGCCTGTCGTGGGGAGCTCCTCTCCCTTTTTCTCTCGTCCTCCTCCCTCCTCGGCAGAGCTGGAATTCTCTCCCCGAGGCGCGCCCTCCGTGATCCTCAGCCCCTCCTCCAGCCTCTCTCCCAGCTCTTGGATGAGGACAGGGTTTCGTTGGCTGCTTTCCCTACACGAGCGCTCCTGCCTGTGGGGGAGGGTGAGAACGGAGGCAGCCTCTGGAACAGGGCAGGCAGGCTTAGGGAGAAATGGGTTGGTCCCTCTCCTCTCCCCTCCTCCTCCTCCTCCTCCTGTTGTCGATTCCGTTGTGCTCTGCGCTCCGTCGGCAGCGCTCTCCTCCTCTTCCTCGCTCTCCTCCTCTTCAGTGTCACTGCTGCTGCTGCTGCTGCTGCTGCTGCTGCTGCTACTGCTGCTGCTGGATTCTGTCTCCGATTCGTCGCTGGATGACCGAGATCCTCTCTCTTTACTAGGACTCTTCGTCCCTTCGCTCTCCTCCTCCTCCTCTTCTTCTTCTTCCTTGACCGCGAGAGCTGCCGCCCGTTCCAGCAGCTCCAGGTCTAGGTCCAGGTCGGACTTCTGGAGCTGGGCTTTGATGACGGACTGCGCCAGTGCCGTCGCATGCCTTGACCTGGTGGCACAGAGACAGAGAGAGACAGTCAGGCAAGTGATACGGCCGTGGACTTTACAGTATTAGACACGGGACTTTAGTGAAGGAGGAGGGGAAAAAAAAAAAAACCTGTCAGAGAATGTTAATCGCTCCCCCCCCCCCCCCCCAACATGAAATAAATTGACACAAGCTGCGGAGACTGTATCTGTTCAAACCAAAGACGCGTCAGGAGGAGCGGACCAGGACAGGAAAAAGGAAGCCTCTGACATTTCAACGGGGAGAGAGAAAAAGAATGATTATGAAGTTTGTTGCTGGTACCACTCTAGCTTGGTCATACCAGAAGGAAATGTCGCGTGAAAACGCCAGGTACGAGGGAACTACGTTTCCCACGATGCATCTGTCAAAATGGACCGACGACATTCTCGTCTGACTGCGAGCCAGCGAACGGTTTCCCCGAAGAGTCACTCAGCTGCCCTTAAAGCACTGTTCAGAGTGGAGCAGTGAGACAGATAACAGTGCAATAAACACGGCTGGAGGACCGTCATCTCTCTCTCTCTCTCTCTCTCTCTCTTTCATACATACATAACTATGACAGACATATCTGCCTTCAGCACCTCATCTCCTCTTTACTTGAAGGGTCAGGGGGGGTCAAGTATGCTTTTGAAAGACCTGTGCATCATCAGATGAATAACACTGACACAAAAGAGAACCAAAAATTCTCTAGTGGGAATTTTGCATTGCATTCCGTGTGGGGAAAAACTGCAGGAAAAAAAAAAAAATCAAACAAAACTAAACAAAGCAAAACAAAAAATCCCTGCGGAAGGTTGTAGATTTTAGCCTGACTGACTTAGAGAGGCGATGGGAAAAATTGTTCCAGAGGTGAGCTTGGCATTCAGCTCACAAAACAGAGCCGTCTCCATGGCGACTGTGGTGAGAGCTACGTGACGGCACTTTCGTACATGGTTATGAGTCTAGCTCTCCGGTGAGGTAATTATTTTACACTCTGCACACAAACAAACACACACACACGCCTCGCTCTAAGCCCACTGATAGTCAACCACACACACAGAAAGTCTTTGAGAAAATCTGTGGAATAAGCTATCAATTAACTTACAGACACAACAGCACCTCTGATGCAATATACCCGACCACATACATGTTCCAGATATTTAGGTCACTCCTGTAACTAAACAAAACTAAGTTACACAGTTCAAACAAGAGATAAATCAGCTGGGTTTCCAAGATATGGTTTTGGTTCTTTTTATTTGGAACTACCAACACCCGTAGAGAAGCAAGATAAGGTGTCGCCAGTAGAGAGAGGGAGAGAGAGAGAGAAGTGGCTACAAGACTAAACTAATCCTTTTTCCAATGTTGTGTGAGTGTAAAAATGCCTCTGAAGAGAGAGGGGCCCCAGCGTTCACCCCCCCCCCCCCCGCGTTATTCATGCAGATAATACATTTGGGTGCTGCCAAAACTCAAGTGGCATCCATTCAGCTCTCCAGGCGACCGGAGCGGGAACGCGGCCCCTCCATCGCCATGGTGATTAGCGGCCGGACCGGGCGGGTCGCGACCCCTGGCAGTCCGGGGCCCCGGTCATTCAGGGGAGGGATAAAGCGAGCTAGTCAACGGCAGCCGCCGCACTCACTGGATCAATTAACCCACCGCTGAGAGCCAAGATGCCTCTTTATTACAACACGGCCTTAATGAGCACCCACTGATCCATTCACTCCAGCTACAGGGCGACGAGAACTCTCTCAGCGCATCTCTGGACAGGCTATGCAAACAGCCTGGCCCCCGAACGTACCGCTTCAGAAGAAACACGTCGGAATTTAAGTTTCTGTGATTGCACACATGATCGATGTGATCGAATGATCGAATTGCCCGCCCATGATTGATGTCTGTGCTTGGAAATGTTATTCTGGCAATGTAAGGATAAAAACAGGGATTTCCAGAAAGGAATACGAAATGTGTTACCGAGAGATTCATTCAGGGGTTTGCCGTGCTATTTAATCAACAGAAATGAACTGTGCGGTCGCAGACACTTACACAAATGAACTGAATTTCTCCAATACTGTTTTCAATACCTCAAGGAGAAATGAGATACATGGAGAAAGCATGTATAATCAATGTGCTATAAAAAAAATCTTTGCACTTAGGCATATTGCTCTACAGAAAGGGGAAAAGGATCAAACTTTGGAGCCGAAATAACAGTGAAAGTCATTTATCTAACAGCACAGACAGTGTGGCTCTCTAAAAGTGTTCGGAACTTTCTGGCAGAGTCTGAGTGGAGAGGCTCCTATGGCAAAGGAACTTCAAAAGGTCTGAATGTTCTCTGTCTCTCTCTCTCTCTGTCTGTCTGTCTCCCTCTCTCTCTCTCTCTCTCTCCCTCCCTCCCCGTGGGAAGTCATTATTGAGTTAGCAGAGCTGAGGCGTGCTTGTTTTCTCCTTTTCTCCCTCCCTCTCTGCGGCGGGAAGAGACTGTGCTTGCGGTGAAAACAAAGGCTCCTTTTGGGGTGAAGGATAATGTTGTACACAATTCAGTCATTACAACAGCACTGTTGTGGTTTGCCTTAATTAACTGAGGAGGGGCAGCTTTCAAGGCTGGAACCGAAAAAAGAAAAAAAAAAAAAAAAAAGGCTGGCATTACAAAGACCCACACGAGGTAGACTGGATTCATCGGAGGGACCTTGACGTCTGAGAGAACAGTCTGTGACTGGGGTCACTTCTCATTCAAAAAAATAAATAAATAAATAAAATAAATACATAAAAGCACAAAAAAACTCTCTGCTCAGATTCTTCAGCACCTATACATTCAGATGTATAAATCCTTCCCCACCTCTAAGAAACAAAAAGGAGAGTCTTCTAGAAAAAAGAAACAAAGGAAAACCCCCCCCCCCCAAAAACTCCAGTTTCTGTTTGTTCGCATTGGAATGGGCAGCAATACTCTCTTCATAATTTTAAATGTTCTTGTCAATATAACAGCATAACTTAGAGCACAACATAAAGATTCTGGACCAGTTCCATAGCATGTGTACTGGATTACACTGCAATGCAGGACATCCAGCTTAAATAAGTGTGAGAAAACGTGTGCGTGCGTGTGTGCATGCGTGTGTGTGTGTGCGCGCGTGCGTGTGGTGTGGTTCTGGCCCTTGGTTGCTTGAGGAGTGAGTGACTACATGAGTGACTTAATGCCAACAGCCTCATGCTGGGAGTTAATGGCAGCCACTTATCCCCCCCGAGGAGGGAGAGCGGTATCACTTTCTTCACACCAGCCAGACAGTTAAATCTGTCGTCTCTAAGGATAGAGCTGAGACAAAGACAGGGACAACCTACACTCAGCATAAAAAAAACTGGACCGAGCTCTCCCTCCATCTATTTCTCTTCGAGCTGTCTGAGGCTTCGTTGGAACGGCGATCGTTACTTACCTCGCCTGGGGGGGGGGGCACTCGTTTTAAAAATGTATAAAACGAATAAATCTACAGTGTAGCCTGACAAAGATTTCTAGCGAAAACAGTTGCATGCAACAAGCGTCACTGGCGCGGTCTCGCTAATGCGAAAATGATAAGAGGCTAAGAGGACGTGGCTGGAAATGTCTTCCACTAACAAAGGATGAACTGAGTGAAGCCACAGGACTCAAGTGGATGCTCAGCTCTCTGACTGCAGAAGAGCTGTTTGTTCCCCCAAAAATAAAGCCAGAAAAGAAAGAGAGAAAAAAAACCCACATCAACAAAAAAACCCCCAAAAAAACTAAACATCAAACCCCAGTGGTTCCTCAAGTCTGAGAGACGTCCAAGGGCAAGTCTCCAGACATCCTCAATAATTGACTAAAAGTTGCCCATGTTCAATTCAAAGACCTTTTCAGCTCAAGTTCTCCGAATGTCTGCAAAGCATCAAAGCACGAGCCACGTTTTCCCAGAACCTCAACCGTTGCCCTATTTAACAAAGTACCATGCCGCTCAAATCCACTCTCGCAGCGGCTGATTCAAGCCACGCTGAAACTTCTGACCTCTACGACCCTGAGGCTGCGGTCTAGTCAGAGCCCTGCGACAGGTCTTGGAGGACAACAGAGTTCTTCATGCAATGGCTCCGCTGAGTTCTTAGATGAGGACACACTGTACTGTCTGAGTACTACAAAAGAGCAGAACTCTTGCAACGCTCTAGAAGCCCGGAACTTTCAGGTTGCCATGGTTCCTCTTTGGAATCTAATTGAGCCAATTAATGAGAGTGTGCGTGGCTGACAGAGAATCTTGGGCAAAGAGCTGGAAGAGGAAGGCTGCTGATTCACTGGCCTACTGTAAAATTAAAGCGATCTTATCTGCTCTGTCGGCCTGGCCGAGGAGAGTGTGCTTTGGAGTAACTCCAAGTTTTTTCGGATGGGAGTGGAAAAAAGAAAATGAATATGGAAAAAAAAAAAAAGAAAGCAAAGGCGTGTGATTGACAGAGAGAGAGAGAGAGAGAGAGCGAGAGAGAGAGAGTGGGTAAGAGAGATAAAGAGTGTGTGTGTGTGTGTGTGTGTGTGTGTGTGTGTGTTGTTTTTGCAGTCTGGCACCATCACTGGGACCTGGCATCCACAGTGTCCACAAAGTCTCACTCTGAAATGAACAGCGGTGAGTAGCTTTTTTTCTCTGGTCTCTCTATGTTCCAGCTTGGCCGGAGCCGGCGGCCAAGGTTTCTCTGCTGCGCGGGCTCTTCCAAAACATGGTCGAGCAACTTGTCTCTGGCAAAAAGCTGATCCTTCCAGTTTAATTTAAAGAGAAGGACAAATCTAAAGCGCACATGTGCTGGTTTGCACCAGAATGACTGCATTCCATTGTTATTTGTGCAGTTTGTTTGTTTGGTGGTTTTCCAAAAAAAGAAAAACCCAGTTCACTCTGACAGGTGCATGGGTCTCTCACGCATTCCACTGCAGTCTGAATTACCTTAAGGCAATAAAAGGCAGGACAACTGCACAACAAGAACAACCTCACTCACTCTCCTGCCCTCTCTTTCCCATTTTACTGTTTCCTTCTGCGATTAAAACACCTGTGAGTATGCATTGCTTCATTTGGGCTTTGCAAGGCAAGCTGAATCGATGAGTTTTAAATTAAGCAATGCCCTTATGGAAGAGTCAGAAAACAGACAGAATTTCTTGCCTCTGCTCTTTTGGGGGGGGGGGGGGGGGGGGCAGCGTTGTAGTTTGTCTTTGGGCAAGTGGCCGCGACGACATGGACGCGTTGTTTCTCGAGCTCCGTCCGTCACGCGCCCCATCTCCGGGCGTCCGTTCCGTTTGCTCCTGTCTCCGTGCCGAGAGGGGACCGCGCGGTCCCTTAAATCACGCTGAAGTTTTTACGATGCTGTAAATTTGAGTCCGAAGTCTCAGCACTCAGGAGGACTTTAAGAGCGCAAATGCTGGTCAGATTGCAGAAAGACATTATAAATCACTCGCCGACGCTATCTTACATTAAATCGCTGTGTCCGTCAAAAAGCTACTATTTGCGTCTCCCTGCTGACTGAGCGAGAAGAAGGAATGGTTGGCACGGATTCCGTAGCCCAAGAATACAATCGCAAGCGGCGTACGGTCCCTTACAACGCGACTAACTTAGATGGATTGAGAAATCATTCATTAAGGTCCTCCCAGTCGGGCAGAGACTCACGTTTTACGCAGCCTGTCATCTGATCTGTCAGGAGTTGAAAAGGCTGTCGCGACGGAAGGTGTACGATAACAGAACACTGTCTTTATGGACCAGAGTGGAAGGGATTTGATCAAAAGACGCCCCACATGAAAGGAGCGCCATCTCTCCTCTGTCACTGCGCATGATAAGTCAGTCTCCGCTTAAACTCATTTCACAGCGGAACAATCTTCTCCACTGTTTCAAAAGATGGTAAAAAGACTCCAGGACGCAAACCGAAAATCAATTCGCAGCTTGATGCTGACAGAGAGAGGTGAAAAGAAAAGAAAAGAAAAAAAAAAGATATTCTTCCTCAAACGCCTTCAAGCATTCATCTCTAACGGCTTCCGGGGGGGTGGGGGGGTTGTTTGTTTCAGTAGCAGATTCTGCTGAAGATATCAGCCTCCCTGACACCTTCTCGTTTGTTCCTGAAAAATGAGAAAAAAAAAAAACCAAAACAAAAAAAAACACCAACGAGGGGAAAAAAAGATGGACGTGGGTCAACGTTGCCAAGTGCTTTAATGATCGATATGGGTTTGAATGGGAAGTTATTTAACTGGGGGGGGGTCAAGCTGACATTTCACTCAAACGAGTCCGAAAGGAAAGCGGGGTAGGGATGGTACTCAACCACGCACAACCTTGTTTTATCTCCTCGACTCGAGGCCCTTGGGGTGAAAACCGCCTGAACTTTCCAACAGGTTGACGGCAGAAACTGGGCAGACAGGGGAGAGTCGGCACAAAGGCCTCCTCTGTATGCTCCTCTCTCTGCCTTTTTGTCTGGGCCTCAACTCTCAGCTCCGCCATTGATTTTTACACATTTATTATTAATTGGCTGTTGGGGCATTTTCTCTCTCTCCCTCTCTCTCTCTCCAGAAGTTCTGATTGTGTTGCTGAAACGAGGCACTGGAATAACAACAAAAAAAAAAAGAAAAAAAGAAAAATGAAAAGGAAAGAAAGAAAAAGACAGAGAGAGAGAAAATCTCCCCCGAAATCCCAGTAAAGCTTTTATCACATCTGCATCTGGGCGCACGGCCTACAACATCAGGGTTACATTTTTCAAGTCTTTTTTTTCTTTTTCTTTCTCTCTCTTCCTTCTTTTTTTTTTTTTCTCACACAGAGCTAACCTGAACCCTGGCCAAGAGTCGGGACGCAGCCCATTACTGAATTATGCGCTTACTGGCGCACATCTTAAACATGTAAGTAATTATGAAATGGAGTCAAGAGGAAAGAGAAAGCCATAGCTGTATTATCATTAATGCTGAGATTAGATAGAGCACTTTTGATGTCATGTTACTTCCACTTCTGATATGGATCTACTCCCCCTCCCCAAAAAAAACCCTCTGAGACAGTAGATGTGTAGCACAAAATATTCCTGCCTCGTCACAAGAAAAGGCTTTTTATCATCATTTGACACAGTTAACAGTTTATAAAAAAAAAAAAAAAAGCCTTTTTTTTGGGTTGTTCTGGATCACTTGCATACAGTTGTTAGACTGCTGAAGTTTACAATAACAGTTTTTTCCTGCTCAGATATTAAACAAACGCCTCAAAACTCACTTGAGGTCACAGCATAAGGACGAGGACTCAAATGTCCTGAGAGGACCTTGGAAATAAAAAAAAAAAAAACTGTCAGCTGTTAAGAAGAGGACAAGTCCTGCCTGGCCAAGACAATCACCTCTGGCCTTATTTATACACCAAGCATACATGCAAAAATAACTCTTAATCACTGGGCTGTCGCTTTTTCTGCAAAAGCTCGTGCTGTGACTGACGGAAGGCATGAGTGGCTTGTCGGGGTTGCAGGGCTGATCCCGACTAGAGTTCTCACACAGGGGAAACGTATAGGGCTGAAAGAGGAAAGGGTGAGATCAGGATCTTACTTGGCTTTCTGGATCCAGATGCAGTAGTCGCTGATGTAGAGGTCGTTGAGGATGTAGGCAGGGTCATTTTCTCTAAAGATTTTGTGGATATCTAGCAGGCATTTCAGAATACAGGCTTTGCCTAGCGCAGAGGAAATTCAAAAACACAAACAAACACACACACACACACACAGAAATTCATCAGTCAGTAACCTGAATCAATACAGAACAAAGACTCAGTTCATTAGTTGGCCAGTCAAGAGGAAACATCGCACAGCGTGACCTTTTTCTTCATTAAGGGCGATAATGGTGCAGATTTTGAAATAGGTCTAAAATGGCTACTTGACATAGAGGAATGGGCTTTGTCCGAACTAAAAACTAAAACACTGCAGCTTTGCAGGTCTGGTCGGAAAAGCTCCTTTAATCACCGTCTTGTGGGCATCTCCTGTTTAAATCCAAACAGATCTTTTAACTCTGACTACCTGTATGTTCTAGGCTCTTTGTACAAAACCAAAAGTCCCGCTGGTAATGGTGCTGACAGTGAAGTCATTTGCCAGGGAAGTCTTTGTGATTCTTGGGCTATTATATTAACACAGCACTACTCTCCAAAGGTTCAGTTTGACATTGCAATTATCAGGAAAACCTGGGCAAATTCAGCTGTGACTACAGGGAGTCCACCTTTGAGAAATTCTGGATTCCAGCAAGAGAGCTGAGAGCACCCATAACACACACACACCCAGAAGGTGTCAAGATCAGGCCACTATATTTTGTTGACATTACACACTTCTCCCAAATAAGGTGTTAAAAATATCCCCACGGTGCGAAGCTTTGAGCCCCGAGCCCAGTGCAGAGGGACTTCAGAGAATCATCCCCTGCCCGCAAATTCGAGCGGCTGCTGGCGGAGACATTCCAGTCCAGCAGAAAACAAACAGCGCACTCGCTCTGAGGAAAGCCTTATACAAACATTTGGTTCTCGTTTAAACCGGGGGGGGGGGGGGTTGGGGCTCTTACAGAGAGAGAGAGAGAGAGAGAGACAGAGAGAGAGAGAGAGAGAGAGAGAGAGGAGGAGCACAGTTTCTGCTGCTTTATAACCTGAGAGAGCTGGCAGAGAGATTCGCACAAACCAGTCCAAGCCTCCCTCCTCTACCCTCCCTGTCTTTATCGTTCCAATCCTGCAGGGCTGACTTCTCCTCCCCTGCTCCCTGGGAATGATTAATAAATAAATAAATGAATAAATGAAAAAGAGAGACTTTGTTTTATCTACCGGTCCAGAGTCAGGCCAGCTCAGCAGGGCTATCAGCAGTAGCCTGAACGCGGGGCTTTGGTGACAAGTCGAGTCACTTAATCACACACGGCGATACCCCTTGGGGAAAGAAGCCTTCAGAGGAACAGGAGACAGCAGAGTACAGTTTAGCCTCGTCCGCTTAAGGACAAACCTAACTTAGCCATTGGGACTCTGTTTGTGCCCTCATTAATCACTACGCTTACAATGGCACGCTGACTAATAAAGCAACTGCACAGCCACGCATTACCGCTAAGGCACACGCTAAGGGACGGCGCACGAATCCCCTTCCGCCTGTAAAACGGGGAGGGCAGCTGAATTAGTCAAAATGTGTCATGTACTTTCTCACAGTTTAAAAAAAAAAAAAAAAAAAGTGGTAACCAAGGCGCTAGACGAGCCTTTGTGACTACAGCGGGACGGTTCCAGAAAACCGAAGAACGAAACGTTCTAACTGACGAAAACAGGCCTACAGTTGGGACTCACCTGAGACCAACCTGAAGCTACGCTGCTCTGCTGCACGCGGTGAATCGCCGTACCTTTCCGCGACTTACGTACGCTGAGTGAACTGAGCGTGTGTAAAAAGCGCTGTAGCCACATGATTACTTCCTCCACCCCCCTGCTCCTCCGCTCCTCCTGCCCAACGGCCGTTTGGTTAAAGCCACTCAGAACCTGACTGAAGCGCCTTGTGGAGAAGATCGGATAGACCGCCAGAAGGCTCTTTAAATATTTACCTCCGGATAACGTTCCCTCAAAAGTCCTCAACCCATTGGAGAGTGTCGATGGGTTTGTTTTCCCAATGCCTTCAGATTGTTTGCTTTCACACTCGTTTCAATGAAGTGACCTCAAATTAGAGAGGGCTTCAAATTTCTATTCGCCTTCTCTGTCTGACAAATTAATTATAGCGCCTTGCGAAGAAACGCCCGTTCCCTTACAGCTGTACTGCACTTCATTAAGAGGAGCCGCTAGTGCTTTTGCCTTGTCGATGACCGTAAATCCACAAACCGCCAACCTGAGCGAAATGTCACGTCGCCTCAGCAAAACGAGCGAAACCAAACGACGTCGTTGGCAACGGCGCTCCTTCGGCAGGGCCGGAGTGGCTCCCCGAATGTGTGTGGTCTTTGCGCGTTTAGCGGAAAAATACGAGCCCGGATACATTGCGCGTTTCTCAAAGTCAATACGCTGAGGGGGTTTAATTAGGCGGGGGGGGCTAGGTGAGGCGTGTTAGGCGATTTTTGCTAATTAGAGTGACAAGATCCAGACCGGAGTGTGCGGTGGCAATGCCTCACATCCCGCTTGGATGGGAGTCAGCTCAGGCAACTACGCGTTAATGAGGCGCAAAGATGCTAATCCACGAGTTAAAGGCCCTTTAATTGCAGTCGTTTACAGGCATTAAAATCAACATGCGCTTAGGTAATCTAACCACGCGCGGGCGTGCTCGTACACACACACACACACACCCGCACACACACACACCCTCTTGACGTGTTTACACATCCTCAGAGTTCATCTCTCAGTGCCTGAGCTTTGATTTAAAGATTACGCTTCACTCGCAGATATCAAAGTCAACAGAGCGTGTGCTGTTAATCCCGCCTGTCCTGCAATGTGGGTCTTCTCATACGACAGAGGGAGTGTAATACACACCCACCAAAAAAAAAAAAAAAACCAAACAAACAGACAAAGCAGGTCTGGGGATGTTTCTATCTGTTTCTATCTGAAAACAGCCCACGTGAGACTGGTGGATATAGCTTTATAACACTGACTCTCCTCCTGTGAGACAACAGCACTGTTTGTTCTGTGCTGTTGTGAGATGACTGCGTGGAAATTCCTGGGAAAACCGTCTGCACTGAGCAAAATACCAGGAAGCTTAGGCTGCAAAAGTGGAATAACATCAATTCCAAGAGGGGGAAAGTTACAGGCTTTTGCCGTTAGTCTTTGTGGTCTCTGTAACTGTGTTTACGAGGAAGGGGCTATACTGCTTTGGGCTTTAACCTTTGACCTTTGAAAGGTCTCAAAAAGGTCATGTTGTGACTGAGACTTATCAATAAAAAGAAGGATGGGTTAGGGGCAGAGAGAGAGAGAGAGAGAGAGAGAGAGAGAGAGAGAGAGAGAGAGAGAGAGAGAGAGAGAGAGAGAGAGAGAGAGAGAGAGAAGGGGAGAGAGTGAAAGTGAGTGAGCGAGTGTACCCACCAGACTGGAAAATCTTCACCGTGTCCCGCATTGCTGTGGTTACCAGTGAGAAATGGCGGTAGAGAGGGTAGCACAAAACCCTCCTCCCAAAAGACACCAGTACATCTTGCACAGAGGAGTATGTCTGTAAAATAAAACGCATACACACACACACCCATGAACATGTACATTTACCATATTAAAAAAAACACCCCTGTCAACCAAACTTTGACCCTTGGAGTTTAAGGAAGCTTCCCTCTGCTTCTCCTCCCTTCACCAGGAGAGCAGCCAGACCCTAATTGCAGTAATTTGTGCGCTAATTACTCCTAACAACTTCCTGTTTTATGGACAGCTAAATGGGAGAGGAACTTTTAAACACCCAAGCGCCTGCAGTTTTAATTGCTGGCAGTCCTTAATCACTTTGCTAAGTCCACGCTCCTCTATAGAGGAGCTCTGGGAAAACTCACTCCCCCCTGCCCTCCCTTCCCCCTCCCTTCTCCTCCTCCCCCCTCTCTCCCGTCTTTTCTTTTTCCTCAGTAGCTTGTTAAGAATGTACTCCAAGTCATCCTAGCATGCTAGCATGGCTCATAAGCTCCCTCTGGGCAATTAAACAAGGGAGTAAATAAACCTAGCTAAGAGAGCAGCGTCACAACTGCTTCGGGCTGTACAGCAAATGGACTGATGGAGGAGAGTGGGACAGAGAGAGAGAGTGAGGGAGAGAGAGAGCGAGCGAGCGAGAGTGAGAGTGAGAGTGAGAGAGAGAGAGAGAGAGTGAGAGAGAGAGGGAGAGAGAGAGAGAGAGAGAGAGAGAGAGAGAGAGAGAGAGAGAGCGAGAGAGAGAGACCGAGGGAGCGAGGAACTGAGTGAGAGAAAATGATGGAGGGGAAAAAAAAAAAGAACAGAGAGAACGTACTAAACCAAGCGCAGGCAAACAGAAAGGGAAGAAAGAGAGAAAGAAGAACACAGAAACAGAGAGCCAGAGGGCAGCTAGTTTGCAGTGTGTGTGTGTGTGTGTGTGTGTGTGTGTGTGTGTGTGTGTGTGTGTGTGTAGACTGAGAGTGAGTCGGGGAAGGCAGACGGGCAGCTGCAGGATGTCATTACCACCTCTCTCATTATCAGTATTATGGACAGAGTGCTACCTCTCTTCCTCTCTCTCTCTCTCTCCCTCTCTTCCTCTCAGGCCAGAGCTGTGGTGTCCCATTACAGCTCCTCATTGTCACACTCACCAGGAAAATGGGAGGGATTAAGGGCTTCTAACAACCTGCCAGCAAGGCAAGACACACACACACACACACACACACACACACACACACACACACACACACACACACACACACACACACACACACAGACACCCTGCTGAGGCTTCTCTATCTCACATAGACACACACTCTCTCTCACACACGCACACACACACACTCCTCTGGTAACTTCTCTTTACTGCACTAACACAAGACACAAACACAGTCTGGGGTCTGGTGCTTTAACACACAGGATCGATTGAGGAGCGCACAGCCCTGGTTCCCATGTGTTTCTCTGTGTTGGGTGAGAAGTGAGCACGTTTGGGGTGGGGGTGGGTGGAATAACACCTGTTTCAGTTCACATCCCCCCCCCCCTCCCCGAGTAACACACGCTGAGAGACGCTCCAACCGGCAGGGCTTACCTAAGACTGAGGCCCTCACCCAATAAAATCCATACCAGCTCTAAGAATAGGATTACTTTAGCCCTGTCTAAAATCAACCACTGAACGCAAACAAGTCGGGATCGATACTTTCTTCAACGTCTATATATGGAGAGCGGCGTAGGTTTTAAAGGAGGAAAACAACAGAGAGTTATAGGTGCAGAGACGTCTGAGCAGAAAAGAGCAGCGATACACTGAAGGAATGTGTATTTAAAAGCAGGAGAAATCATTTTAATGAGGAGGAAAGAGACAGGGAGGAACACAAACCTCTAGCCAGGAGAGAGTCCCGCTGAGTTTTCGGATAGTCCACGGCGATTCCACCTGTGAAAATCAAAAACGATATTTACAATGCATCATTACTGACTGCACACAGGTGCAAGTGTCAAACCCCCCACCCCAAAAAAAACTAGGACTAAGGAACATTTGACACCACACACACACACACGCACGCACGCCCACACGGACACACATGCCCATACAGACACACTTAAACTTGAGATCCTGAACTGAATGCTAATACAACCCCCAACCCCCCCCCCCCCAAAACCCCAGCCTTGGGTCCCATTTGACAGACGTAACCATGGTGATTTTGCCAGTCGTCACAGAGGCTGCAGGACCAGATTTGTCATTTTAACAGACTGAGAGCTAATGCTTTTGTCAGACCTTCTTTTATTCAGTGTAGTGCTTCTCTCCGCACTGGGAATTAGACATTTGTCAACGTATGGGTTTGATTCTGACCCAGTATAAACTGCTCAGTTTATATATATATATATATATATATATATATATATATATATATATATATATATATATATATATATATATAAGATGCATATTTGAGAACAAAAGAGCCCCAGTGTTCCAGCTTTTCCTGCGTCTTGTGGAGAAACTGCACCGTCGAGGTTTCCACAGTGTTTACAAAACGTCAAGAGTAGCAAAGCTTTCCAAGACACTTGTTTACAAGAGCCCTGAAGAATTAAAGCTCTGTTTCTAGATATAAAGTCTGTTTAAGTTTTAAAAAAAGAAAAGGAAAAAAAAAAAACGTCCAAAGAAAACTATTTTCACATACTGATCCCGTTGGCTATTTTTATTTCTGGCATTTATAGAAGCTATTCAGCAAAGTTCAAGGAAAATACCCTTCAACAAATTTGGACTCGATTGCAATTTTGAAATGGAGGTTCTTCTTTCAAAACGCATTTCAGTCCCTGATGAGTTTTAATTTTTATCCAGGAAACCTGTCCTATGAGAATGTATCGGAATTTTTTTTTTCTACCAATGAAAACAGTCTGGCATTGAGGGAAACTTATCGAAAAGCGATGTCAAACTATGAGGGGCAGATTCGGTTTAGGGTAGGAGTGAACTAGGATGAACTCACATTGTGGTCTCCCTCAGTGGTGCGGATTTCATAGACATAGGCCAGAACGATGTCTAACAGGCTTAGCCACACGTGGATACGGGCTTTTCTGTCCAGTGGGTAGGAGCGGTTGGTGAACTTTCTCATCTGTTCCTTCTCTTCTTCGGAAAATGTCACAGCTACGAGAGAACACAGTCCAGTCAAACATAAACCTCACATCTCTTCCTTTGACAAAAACTCCCTGTGTGTGTGTCAAGTTTATCAATACCCACTTAACCTGCCCACTCCAGCTGATCTGACAGAGCTGGGGAAAAAAAAAATCCATTCACTGCAGCTAAATAAAGCCTTTAAAAGTCAATACCCTGGCCATATACATGGCGTCTTAGCTATATGGTCAGTGTTGTGCTTAAACATATGTGTAAGAGCGATTTCTGTCTAATCAGACACTGATAAAACTTTGCTTGTGCTTTTGCCTACCTTAATAATTTATGTTTCATTACAATACTGAAAGGAGTGGTTGTTCAGTTGCACCTCTATAAGTCTTTCTGGGTTGAGAATATGCCAGTGAAATTTGTGAGTTTTAGGAGCACATTTGTCTATTTTCATGATTCTGCCCTCTAAAAGACTTTTCCCAAGTAGCGCTAAAAGTGATATTTGGAGAGAAAAAGTTTTTGGATTTTTTAAACACCTTTATGATATGCAATAACACAGTACCTAAGACCTATCTTCAAACAGACCCTTCCTCCACTGAGCAAAACTCAAATATACATTCCCAGTCTAGGGCGTAGGACAGTTATGTGTGGCTGAAAATTAGAAGAAGAAGATGAATGCAATCATCTGTGAAAGAGAACTACAAATGATTTACTGCAGGTCTGAAATACTGTGTGAAATGATTCAATTTAGAGAGAGAGAGAGAGAGATTTTGACTGATGCCTCACAATGACTTGCTGATGCTCCAGAGTGAAGCCCTGTCTTTTTCTGTGTGTGTGTGTGTGTGTGTGTGTGTGTGGGGCTGGGAAAGGAACAGAGAGGGAAAAGAGCCAGTCAGCAGTTTCACCGCCATGCTCAGAGCAGCTGAAAGTGATCCCCCTCTTTGGCTGCTGAGAGGAGAGCAACCCCGATACGGAGCCCCCTAAAGTGCACCGGGTGCTGGCAGGGGAGACACACACACACACACACACACACAGAGAGAGAGGGAGGGAGAGAGAGAGAGAGAGAGAGAGAGAGAAACAGCAGTTTCAAATGATGTTGGATTTCAGATGATGGCTGCACTGGGGTCTTGGCTCTGCTGGGAGTACAGATTCCTACAGCATGACGACAGAACCTCTCATTCAGGTTCACATTCACTCTCTTATTTCTCTCTCTCTCTCACACTCTCTCTTTTTTCTCCTCTGCACAGTCTACCTGGGACTCAGCAGCAGCAGCAGCTGTGGCTTGATCTCTTTCCGCGACTGAAGACCCCCCCCCCCCCCCCCCCGCCCCCGTGCATGACCCCTGCCCCCCCCCCCCCCCCCTCCCCCTGCCCCCTTCATCCTGGGACCGAGGCCAGGAGCCTGGGGAGGAATCCAGTGCCCACTGGCCCACATCCAGACTCTCACCCCAGGGGGACAAACACAGAACGTGCCACTTCCTTTTAACTGGGATTGAGAGAACCACAAAGGGCTCTGCGTTTCTGCAACCTTTCACGTTACTTTAACAACGCACACTTTTACAGTTCAGGTTTATTTGACCAGAAGACGCCAGATGGGACCAGACTGAAAACTTGAGGAGTGAGGAATCTGGACTTTGTTTAACAGAAAGAACCTGTAAGTCAGTTCATCTCCTGTCCATAATAGATTTCAGTGGATTGTTTAAACATATACAAAGATAATCAACCAGTTCTTCCACCTCTGATAGACTTGGGGGAAAATCAGAACAGCGCCAAGGCTGGCAGGGAGAAACGATATCACATCAGCATATGTGTCTTCAGAGCAAAGCGTCACACAATGAGGTCCTTTTGTTACTAACGCTTGTGGCTTTTCCAATGCGTCTCCATGCCAGTGAACAAACCGTCCTTATTTATTCAGCGGTGGAGAATAACAAAAGTAAACTGTGTGGTTCTATTTCTGCCAAAGAAAACAGACGTAGCAGAGGAGAGCATAAGGCATTCAATATTCAATAAGAATCCACACACACACACGCACGCACGGAATCGTAATCTGCCTGCTCCCCCGCCACAGTTCTGCAGATAATAACCAATTCCACCCCAATCCTCTGTACCAGACCTCTCCATTAAAACATCCTTTAAAAAAGAGGCCAAGAAGGAGAAAATCCTTAACCGACGTGCTGAAGTCTGCTCACAAACAAAACTAAACAAAAAAAAAACAACAACAAACAAAAAAGATAACGAAGGAAGTTAGCAGTTTATCTCGAATAACCGGTGATGATGACAGGCGGGTTAGTACTGACAGTGAGAGAGTTACTGAGTCAAAGAATGGAGAATCGGTGGCTGGTGATGGCTTGGTTACGTATGTTTACATGCCAAGGGCCTTCACGAGGGAAGGAGCAATATGGAGTTAATTAGCAACTTACGATAGGACCAGAATTTAGAATGTTGCCTCTGACCTCTGTTTTTTTTTTTGACTGTTGGAAAACGAAAGGTTATCTTGTTGGTGTATCTCTGGAGGAGCCCTGCAGAAAGGGGGTTGAATGGGGTACAAGTGTTCACAGCTGCCAATGTTACATTGACAAACGACCTAACAAACATATCACGGGCCATCACGACCTTTGAGTTCTACATGGTGGAGTTTACATTTTACATTCAACCAAAGTCACTGGACAGCTGTAGTCTGTCTGTTCTGACCATGAGAAAGAGAGAGAGAGAGTGAGAGAGAGAGAAAGAGAAACAGAGAGACAAAAAGACAGAGAGAGAGAGAGAGAGAGAGAGAGAGAGAGAGAGAGAGAAAGAGAAACAGAGAGACAGAAAGACAGAGAGAGAAAGAGAGATAGAGAGAGACAGAGAGAGAACAGAAAAGACACAGTTTCTACATCATTAAGGAACCTGTCTGGACCAGTCACTGCGAAGTACCAAAGGTCTAACACAAACTATGGCAAATCAGTATCATGTTTTTAATTTTCCACTGCCTTCTGACTGGAGCTGTGAAAAAAGCCTGATTTCAGGACTTTGTACCACCCAATAACTCAATCGCCCACGGAGGCGTTACAAAATTGATTAGCTTCGAAAGCAATTTAACTTAATTAATGACGACTTCGCGACTTAACAAGACTTATTTGCACAGTTTTTTTTTTCCCCCTCCTCGCCTCCAGTCAGCTGTGAGTCCTGGAGAAAATATTTCAGCTCGGGGGAGTTTGACCATTTTAATCGGGGCCAAAAGGGGGTGTGCAGCTGTCAATCAGCGTAATTAAACCCAATAAGCTTTCTTTAAGCGCGTGCGGCGGCTGTAGTTAAGGAAAAGCGCGTGCATGTGTACTCGCATGTGGCTCAAAGACGGTCTGGCATTGATTGACAGCTGCCTGTTAGAGGCTGACAAATGAGCTGTTGGTGGTGAGTGAAGACCTGCTTACGGAGTGCCTCGCCCCCCTCCCTCTCTTTCTCTGTCTCTCTTTTTTTTTAATCCAAGCCCTCCCCCAGCCTCTCCTCCTCCTCCTCCTCCTCCTGCTGGAAGCGTGAGCGGAGGCTCGGGCTCGGGGCCGTCTCTCTCCTCCGGGCCCGTGTCTGCGGGAGAATTAACAGGCTGTTAAGAGAACGGGAGAGCTCGACTGAACAGCGTCTCGTCCGCGGAGCCGCGCGGGCCTTTATCGCCTCTCTCATCGCTCTGTCAGAGCAAAAGGAAAAAAAAAAAAAAAAAACAACAAAAAACCTGAGACGCTGCGGTCAATGAGGCGTACAGCTCATCTTTAAATGTGTCAGATAACCGCGTGGATTTCAACGCAAGCAGGGAGAGAACAGCCCAAACTGAGAGAGAGAGAGAGTGAGAGAGAGAGAGAGTGAGAGAGAGAGAGAGAGAGAGAGAGAGTGAGAGAGAGAGAGAGAGAGAGTGAGAGAGAGACTGAGGGAGAGAGTGAGAGAGAGAAAGAGAGAGAGAGTGAGAGAGAGACTGAGGGAGAGAGAGAGAGAGAGAGAGACAGAGAGAGAGAGAGAGAGTGACTGAGGGTTTGGTTTGTGTGCCGTGGTGTGTCGTAACTCTCCTGACTGACATCACTGAGTCACAGAGAATTTCTCTTGAAAGTGACTCAGCATCAACACACACACGGGGGAAAAAAAACAAAAAAAAAAACATGATTTCAGGTCTGTCGTTCCATCGCTGCTCTTCAGCTGTGACAGTCAGCAGGGAGCAGAACCAGCAAAACGACTCGATAGACCGCAAATGTCATCAAACAGACTGATCACCGTACTCAGTAATGCTATCTTCACGATCATGCAACTCATAAATTCATGGAAATATTTGCATGCACATCTTACTGTCTTACACACACACACACACACACACACACACACACACACACACTCTTCCTTTACTCGATGTCCTGAGCGCGAACAGTTCTTCTAATAGTTATGTTCCAAAAGTCCAAAAGTGGGGTTGTTTCTTTTTAAGAGTTGTGCCAGAAGATTTACACCACCTGGTGGCCAAAATCAGTTACTGCAGGATCTCTCTCTCTCCTTCCCCCACCCCATTCCACCTGATCCAACTCAAAGACCTCAACTCTGCCCAACCCTGCTGTGTGCTGTGATGGCCAGCAGTCCCTTTGCTTGACTTCAGCAAGTCATGGTGGAGGCTCATCTTAACTCAGAAGATATCATAGACATAGACACAGACAAACACACCACGTACAAAATGTCCCCGAA
The DNA here is from genome assembly GCF_902362185.1 of Chanos chanos. Lineage (NCBI taxonomy): Eukaryota > Metazoa > Chordata > Actinopteri > Gonorynchiformes > Chanidae > Chanos > Chanos chanos. The sequence goes on from NC_044500.1 coordinate 44,052,793, forward strand.
AACTTTTCTTCTCTCTTTCTCTCTCTTTTTTTCTCCAAGTGAGGACTGTTGGCTATATGCTTTTATCAAACTCCGTTTGTGTAATCGTAGGCATGATTGTGGTTATTTTTGAGCCCAGATTCTGAGAAGAAAGTCAGATAGAACATCTGTTGCCTCACTGAAAGAAACGTACGTCTTTCAGAGTGGTGTCAACCACTACCTCAGAAAGATAAAATGCTGCCCAAAATAAGCATGTTACCTAATAAAAAAGTTGGTTTAAACAGACAAGCTAAGGTATGGAGTGGGGTAGTAGAGAGAGAGAAAGGGGGAGAGAGAGAGAGAGAGAGAGAGAGAGAGAGAGAGAGAGAGAGAGAGAGAGAGAGATAGATAGATAGATAGATAGATAGATAGATAGATAGATAGATAGATAGAGAGAGAGAGAGAGAGAGGGAGGGAGAAAGAGAAGAAGAGGGGGGAGGGAGAAAGACAGAGAAAGAAAGAGAGGGAGGGAGGGAGGGAGAGGGAGAGACAGAGAGAGAGAAAGGGAGAGAGGGAAGCTCACATGCTTCTTCAGAGCGCTGAGTAGATTCTGAGCCCAGGCTAGTCCACCATGGCCTGAACTTCAGCAAGTTCTTCATCACATCTTCATCTTCATACAAATCAGCCCTGTCAAAGCAAAGCAAAACAAACATCACCAAATCAGCCCTGTCAAAGCAAAGCAAAACAAACATCACCAAATCAGCCCTGTCAAAGCAAAGCAAAACAAACAAACAAACATACATACATCCATCACCAAATCAGCCCTGTCAAAGCAAAGCAAAACAAACAAACAAACATACATACATCACCAAATCAAACATGCTCTTGGGGGAAGAAAAGCACCTTTAATTGTGACTAATCATTAAATCAACAACGCATGTATGAACTGATTAGAGAACTTCTGGATCTGATATAAGATCATATGTATGATTCTCTCTCTCTCTCTCTTTCTCTCTCTCACTCTCTCCCTCAGTCTCTCTTTCTCTCTCTCTCTTGCTCTCTCTCTCTCTAGATAGATAGATAGATAGATAGATAGATAGATAGATAGACATAGACATAGACATACATATATACACACACATACATAAATGTGATGGAGCTAAAGTTTTTAAAATGACTTACACCTACTTCACCTTAAGGACTTACAAGTAATGGTCTGCATCAAAAATGGCAGTTTCGGCATCCAGGCGAGAGCGTCTCCTCACTGCTGGTGGAGTGGCGTCAGGGTTTTTCACATCAATCACATCGCTAAGCTCCTCCTGAGAGAACAACACAAGGCACATCTGCTGCTAAAAAAAACCCCTCCTGCCCAAGACAGATTTACAACCCTGGCACAGACTGCTCTAACACACACAGAATAAATAAATTACACTCAGAGGCCAATAAATTCTGGTAATTTAGAAACACTGGGAGCCTTCCAAAGTTCAATCGTTTTCTATAAAATGTTAGAATTGAAAACAAAACTTCAGTGATGTGCATTCTTTTAGTCGTGATCCAGCAAAACAACTGACTCAGAATAGAGTCATTATCTGGTATCTTAACAGAGTTCCTATTGATGGAAAGTTCCAGCCCCCAGCAGCCACATTTTGGTTCTAGAACGTTCAGTTCTGGAGGAACATTCTTGTCTGGTAAGCTGAGAGAAGCGGCAGTTTTACTGGTTGGCTGTGATTCTCACCTGTAATCTGGTGAAGACTCCAGACCTCAGATTTCCGAAGCCATACTTCTGCATTCCCTTCAGCTCTTCCTCAGGGGTTTCTCTGTACGCCTCCTGTTCCACCTGCCAATCAAAATCCTCTTCCTCTTCCTCCACGTCTTCCTCACCTCCCGCGCTTCCGCTGCAGGGCTCTGTATCGATCGGTCAGAGAGCAGAAAATGAACAAGAGTAACAAGTAACAACCAGTGCAAAAAAAAAAAAAAAAAATGAACGAGAGAAAAAAAAAAAAAAAGAAAAGAAAACTTTCAAACGGTGACTAAAAAGCTTAAATCAAATTCATGGGCCGTATCTCACCCATGTCCTCAACCAGTGGTTTGGCAGACCTGGACCCTTTAGGGGCCAGTAGACTTGTCAACATCTGAAGGCCCTCAAAGTGTTGCCCTGGCATTTCCTTTGGGACACTCAGCATAAACAGACCTAAAACACACAAAACACTCTTATAAATATCTCATATTTCCCCTCTTTCAGACCTGCCACAGAGGAAAAAGAATGTTTTCTAATGAGGCAAGGCAAGAAATTATCACGGGTAAAAGTGTCTAGATATGAGCTATCAGAAATCATAACACGGTCTATCGTTACAGTGATTTTTGGCAAAACCTTACGACAAGTCCTTCTGTGAATATGATTAACACTCTCCCCATATGTTTGTAACGTCTTTTTGCTTTAAATTCTTCATAAGCCTGAAGTAGAATCAAAGTTGGCTCAAATAATTATACATTTCTCAATGTCTGCCAAATGAGATTAAAAAAAAAAAAAAGTTCATTTTTTTTAAAGACCTTGTGAAAATTTCAATGTTTTTTCGAAACGCCACTCATTAAAAATACATGGTTTCCCTAAGAGCCTTTGCCAGCTGTACTGTGGAGCCATCTAAATGATTTAGAATGACTTCTGTAAACATGTAGAGCAATCAGAGCTGTCTCATTACTAGCAGGTGTTTAATTATTAACCGACAGTACGTCAGAGAAGACCTGGTGCAAAAAAAGAAAAAAAAAAAACAGGCCAATGAGATGACTGGCATATGTGGCCTGTGCTTTTATAGACAGAATGGGTAATTAAAAAACCCTAAGAGTCGCCCTCATTAACCGTACATTAGCCTTCAGAACAATCGAGCGAACGCATCTAGGCCCTACGTCACAGCAATGCTCGTCTTAAACTAACGTTTACGAGCGCGTCAGAGATTAGAGACGAGCGGAATAAAAAGGTCAGGAGTGTCCGAAACAGAGAGAGAGAGAGAGAGAGAGTGAGAGAGAGAGAGGGAGAGAGAGTGAGAGTGAGAGTGAGAGAGAGAGAGAGAGTGAGAGAGGGAGAGAGAGTGAGAGTGAGAGTGAGAGAGACAGAGAGAGAGAGATAGAGAGAGAGGAGAGGGAGAGAGAGTGAGAGTGAGAGAGAGACAGAGAGAGAGAGACAGAGAGAGATAGAGAGACAGAGAGAGAGAGAGAGAGAGAGAGAGAGAGAGAGAGAGAGAGGAGAGAAGGCACACAGAGAGGGATTAGCGATGGAGTGCGGGTTGATAGTCGCCGTGGCAATGCTAGCCCAGATGGCCTATTAAATCTCAAAGTGCTGTGACTAATTAGGGCTGAGCCCCGTCGGGCTGAGTTCCACCGCGGGGCTGAAAGACACACCAGGGATCGATCAATTCCATTCCTCTTCAGCTTCAAACCAACACAGGCTCCACGGATCTACACAGCGACGTCTTTCGCATCTCGAGACGGGGCTCCCGAAATTATGTCCGTTCTGAGGTTAATAACGGCCAGATTAACCTACGTGTGTTTTTTTTCCCCCCCCGATGCTTACGGTACATTTATTCATTTAAGTAACACCCTTATTCCGGGTGAATCGCAGTTATTGCTGTCTGTGTCAGGGGTCACATGACTCTGGAGCACCCGTGGGGTTAAACGCCTCGGTCTGGGTCACATCAGCAGTTCACCATCGAGCTCGGGGAAACGAAACCCCGCCCTCTGGTCACTAGGCCCTTACTACTGTGTCATTACCGCCATCATCAAGATCTCCTTGTCCAACCATCCAATTAAAGCTTAGCCCACTGCTTTGTCCTTTTTTACTGATCAGATTTCCTGGCTGCTGCATTAAACCCCACCTACAGCAGATTAGACAAATCAAAGCAACTCTTGCTCCGCTACTAATCTGAAAGTTTGGGATCAGGAAGAGCTGGACAGTGCAAATAGGATCGCCTGTTTAATTAAAGTCACACTCAAAGCTTCTTTCCTCTTGTCTTGGGAGTTTTTCAAAGCTACTCTTACCTGAGGCCAGCTAACCAGTTCAGGACAAGAAAAGACATATAGATCTGTTTTGTGCCATGCCTTGTGTGTGTGTGTGTGTATATATATATATATATATATATATACACACAATGCTACACACATTGGCAACAGAGCTAATGGAAAATGTAGGTATTGTGTCATCTGTATTCAATTAAATAAGCTTTTTGCATGCATTTTACATGTTTAACGTTAAAAATAAACAGTAAAAAGGGCTTACCTTTATCAATGTCAAATGATGCCCTTTCTCTCCCATCTTCCACTATTCTCCCAGGGAGGGTCAACCTTACAGAAACAAAAATTTGACACCATTCAGTGCATAGGTGGGAGATACATAGTGTACTTACATTGAATAAAAGTGAAGATTTTTCTGGAAATCATCAAGTTAATAAATGATTTTGTCAAAAAACACATAATTTAATTGGTTCAAATGGAGTTGCAACTAAGGCACCGAGTCTTATATCACCCACTGAAAGAATTTTCCAAGATGAAACATTAAACAATACATGATAATAATAATAGCAATAATAATAATAATAATAATAATAATAATAATAGTAATACAAGTTTATTTAGAGCCAAGTATCACTATTTATAGTCTCAAAGGGCTTTACATTTCTATAACAAAGTCAAATCAAAATTATATTATCCATAAGTTAGAGAAAATAGGTAAGTCGTTAGTCTGGTTTTAAAACACTGAAGACAGTTTGCCTCCCTAATTTCTGTAGGTAAACCATCCCAGAGAAAGGGAGAGCGGTCGGAAAAGGCTCGGTAGCCAGCGGACTTCTTTTTAACTCTTGGAACGACTAATCTCAACTCTTTAACTTTTGGAATGAGAATTTTGAGACTGCAGAATGTGAGGGGGATTATAGGGTGTAATTAAGACAGAAAGGTAGGCCGGCACAAGCCCATGTAGAATTTTATATGTTAATAAGAGGACCTTAAAATCTACCCTTGCATGAATGGGAAGCCAATGACAGGAAGCCAGGACAGGTGTAATGTGGTCAAACGTCCTTGTTCTGCTCAGGATTATGGCAGCAGCATTCTGGACCAGCTGAAGACTTTTGGTAATAGAGGCAGGCAGGCCAGAGTACAGAACATTGCAGTAATCGAGGCGAGACGTGACGAATGCGTGAACAGTGGTTTCTGCATCAGCTATACTTAGAAAGGGCCTAATTTTAGCTATATTACGGAGGTGATAAAAGGCAGTTTTGGCTGTGTTTTTGATATGAGTGACTAGTGAGAGACTAGAGTCAAAAATCACACCAAGGTTTTTAGCTGTAGGGTTTTGAGAGATGATGCAGTTGTCAAAATTATGGTAAGATCACTAAAAAGATGCCAGTGAACAGCATTTCAGTCTTGCCTGCGTTGAGCATCAGGAAATGTGAAGACATCAAAATCAATATCAATCTTAACTTAATTGTGTTTGTACAACCCAGACGGAAAATAATGATGTGCTTCGGTCTTTCACCATGGTTACGTCTCAGCTGTCTACTTACCGAAGGAAGTATGGCTTGGCATAAAACTTAAAGTCTTCTCCATCGATGTAGAGGTCAAACTCTGATGTTCTAGTGTAGGGGACACGGATTACCAAGGTCAGAAAGTCAGCGTCCTGACTCAATTCAAACGCTGGTGTTATCATAATGTAGGGCGCATTCCACTCTAGAGAAAGACAGAAAGATATATTGACCGATTGATGGGATAAAATGAAACTATTCTTTAGTGAATCATGATTAGATTTTACACACAATTTGTTTTACCACAACAGACTGTTAATTCTATGAATTACAGATACTACGCACAAAGTTTTGACTGTCAGTAAATCTTGAACCAATGATGACACGTATTCGCTTTCTCTCTGTCAAACAAAGAACAGAGCATGGAGGTTGAGTCAGCGTGTCTTGGCTGAAAAGAAGTGGTTTAGCACTGGGCTGGAATCAAAACGTGACTGAAGTTAAGGGCTCCGTCGCTTCGAAACAGACTTTAGCTTGTTGATGCTTGACTAGAATGAGAATACTCTGCCTAGAATCGAGCCACACGGCGCGTTCGCGTTTTTCAGCAGCGACTCCACCTTGTGGTTGTACTCCATTTTTAAAATATGTCAGGTTTGCTCAATGAGGCACTATCTATCATATATGAGCAAGCAGAAGCACTAATCACCAAAAATAAGACTGGTTTTAATGTACACCGCTGTTGTGTTTCAAAGTCCATGTAAACACAGAGCTCACGTTTCTTTTGACACTAACGTTAGACAACCAAGAAGTTATGTACTAACCACATTTAGGGACACATTATTTCAGCATCATCATACAATGTTTAATGCAAATAAATGATCAAATTACACGTATAAGAACACGAATTTATGTCTATAACAGTATTTAAAACAATACATTTCACCCGTGGTGGCTTGTCCGAGTTTTGCGTCTACATTATCTTGAGACTTTGGGGTATTTCGGATAAAGTTCGACAGTTAGCATGCTAATCAGCCCTGTTGTAACGGTACCTCATGGAAGAACAATAATTCACTTTAATTGGATTTCGAGCCGTGTCAAACAATCTAATCACATATTAAGAGATTAATGATCAAAGGACGTCATATTACCTTTACAGTGTTTGAGTGAGTTGGCTTCCTCGCAGTTAAAATAACAACACACATGGACTGTTTCCACATCAGAGGACGTCCATGATGATACCGTAAATCATGTAGTCAGGTGGCGAACGGTACTGTAGCCGTGCGTCCACTCACAGAAGACAAATTGAGACGCCTCTACTTCAGAGTCATGGGCTTTTTATGCTCAATAATCTTCCCTTGAGGCGAAAAAGCAGTTGCATTGTATCTTTAATATTTTGGTGAAGGCACAGTTGGAGATGCAATCTTTAAATGTTACTTGTCATACGCAAGCTACCCCGAATGTATTGACTCATCAGCTACTAATAACACAATACATTTTGACGGAAGAATCCAAAATAATTTGTTTAAATCTTATTGAGCGTTGTACAGACAACTGAAACGCAGCATTGACAGAACTGATGAGTAATTTGCACTGCTTCTTTAGTCATTACGGTAAAGAAGTAAAGTCCCGCCTCCTGAGAGTGATTTACGTGGATGATCTCGGCGCTTAGCTGAGCATCGTCTTCATCACAATACAAGTGGAGAAGTATGTTCAGACCGTCAAAATACCGTTTTAATTCCAATTCACAGCCATGACGGGACAATCTAATGTCTTTCCGAGTGAACGGAACACTTTTCCACAATGAGAATTCATTGCAGAATTGTTGTGATCGCAATATGTTTCGGAGTTTTTCTACTTTTGTACTTTTTGGGGGGGAATGCTGCAGACGAGCCGCCTTTGAGAGAAGTTGCCAAAGACAACGATTTCTCTTCGTCATCTGGACTTGGAAACGTTGTCTCGGTGAAAATAGCTAAACATTCTCAACAGGAGCCTCAGAAATCCCAGAAACAGTTCCGTCCGAACCGTAAAGAATTGAAAATTTCCAACAGAGGAAGCAATGTCAATGCAAAACTGAGGTGAGAGAAAAAAGAATACACATCACTGTTAATGAATTTTGATGCGTGGTTCCATTTTCAGAGAGTTTCAAGCATGTCAGACCTTAAGCAACTTTCCATATCTTCTCCAAGCACGTAGTTAAACTATTTGGCCGGCGATATTTCTATAGCTCTTACTTTGAGGTTAAGGTTTCGATGGACTGATTGTCCTTGTTGCTTTTCCCCCATTTCTCCGAGAAGTTGAACGTGGTCAGCCATTCCTATGCAATCAGTGCAGGACAGTATCCGTGAAATAGTACCAGAGCACCCATATTTATTCTCAAGGGCGTTTAGGATCGAACTGTTGTATCATGTGTAATTGAGAAACGACCTCCATGCCTTTAAATTATACAAGCAATCAATGCTTTTTTTTTACTCCGTTTGATGCTCACACTTGCGTTTCCCTATTGTATCTTAAATGCCTCGGTATTGCATCAATATGTCATGTCCAGTAATGATTACCTTTCTCCTTTGAGGCATGTAATTTTTCTGTCAATACAGTGAGTTTTAATGGATGCTACGATCGTGTAATCCTATCCAAGAAGCATCATTAGACAGTATATCATGAGTGCTTCTGTTCAAATATTTGTCATAATTGTGTAATTAAATGACTTTGGTAATAAATAGACAGTATCCTCCACGCGTGACATTAATATTCAGTAGGACTGAAAAAAATGAACTGGTGTGGCTATGACCCTTACAGCTTCTTAAGGTCTGAGCGCCGCGTATTTCTACGTGCTTAGAAAATTAAATGTGATAAAAGTTGCGTTTTCATTACAGGTTGATGTAAGGTCACCTTGAAAGCTATTAGTTGCTGTCTAAAGGTCTTGTGAGCTGAAATTAAAGAGGGCAAAATCAATGATTGGTTAATTGAGTGAACATATTCCCTCGTGACAACTCTTGATGCCTCTGTAAGGTTAATTTGTCTTGGGTTCATGAAAAAAAAGGAAAATTACCTTCAGTTCGCAACATTAATTAAAGTGAATTTTTCTAATATATTTTGCCAAGTAATTTATTTACCCGGTGAACGGTTTCCGTTATCTGGTTCAGAAGCTGAATCCAAACAGCGTAACAAAAATAACGCATAACAAAGAGAGGCATTTATGGCACGCTGTTGTTTTTGACTTTCAGTCTGACGTGGGACTTCCCTGTTGTCTCTTGCCACAAGTTATTAAGGGTTTCATGTCCTGTGGGGTGGCCACACCCTAGTGTGTGCTCTTTGCTGATAGCTATAGATTGGAAGAGACCAATGCTGCTACAGGAAAATGATGACTAAAACAGACCCTTGCTGACATACAGGATAAAGTACAGTGATTGGGGAAAACGCTCCATAGGATTCGTGAGTGTAGAGGGAAAGGCAAGGTGGGGGTCGGGTGACCACTTTGGCTTGTTTGTTTTTTATTTTGGCCATTATTTAAAAAAAAAAAAAAAAAACTGTTTCCTATCCAGCCGGGTTTAGACTCATCCTCTGTCCTGATCGCGACAGCGTCCGACAGGTTTCCTTCCACAAGCTTCCAAAACAGACAAACAAAGTCCCACATGAAGAATCACCTCACATCCTGTGAGCAAGAATACCCCAGCAGTTCTTGTTCCTGTTGCAGGAGGACTGGACACCAAGACTTTGTGCATGCAGATCACTACAACGTGTTTCTTTTTTCAAATATGATAAATATGCATACATCCAGAAAGCAGATAATCGATGAGGAAATAACTAGTTTGATCTGTCTGTGCAGAATCTTGGTTGTATTACGAGTCAAACATTTACAGAGAGTGGTATTCAGTGTGGGGACTGAAGCAGGGAGGATTCTCAGTCTGACGTGGATAACTCCTGTCAGCCCGTGGTACGTTTTAGTCAGCGACTGGACGTTATGCTCACACCTTCATCACAGTTCTTTGCTGCAATCTTGCAAGTGGCTGAGTGTTAAAATTCTTCTGAGTAAATGCCTAGAAGAAGTAGCTTATAGTCATTCATGCTTGCATTCCACAGCATTCTCACTTTTTGCAATCTGTGTAACTGGAATATGTTTGATATTTAAAAAAGGGAAGCGCCTTTCGCACATCTTAAACTGTCAGATAAAATGTGAAGACTGGTTTAATCCAGTTTAGAGAATAATTCTGATGTAGGTCTGAGGAGTTAGTGTTTTTTTCCATTGTGGGTCAGTTTTCAGAATTGTGTGTACCAAAATGTCATTAGAATAACAAAGCTGCTTTGAGGCAGCTACTCATATAAACACACACACACACACACACACACACACAGCAGAACTTGGAACAGTGATGACTTTCACTTTGTCAGTAAAGGAAAAAAACCCCACGTGGTAACGGAATAAGGACTGCAGTAAATGTGCAACACCTCGAAACATGTATCCGGCAAAACAGTGTCATTCTCTTTGATGGAACATTTGAAAGTCGTTCTTTGTTCTGTCATCTGGAATGGAGCTAAGCAGTGTGCCCAAAGGCTAATGTAGCGCAGCATTTCGGGGACATTATGTAAAGCTATAAACATTTCATCTGGGAAGACTTAGAGTTTTTCCTTTTTTCTTCTTCCTCTTCTTCTTCTTCTGCTTCTTCTTCTTCTTTTTTTTTTTTGGGTCCGTCTTCACAGTGCTTTTGAAATCTCCTCACTCACCAGAGCATCCCAATGAGCTTTGGGGAGAACTAAGCCTACTTCTGTGGGATGCATCAGGAGTAAAGCAAAAAAAAAAAAGAAGAAAAACACGTGTCTTTCCTTTTTTTTCAGCTATTCATTCCGAGAGCGAGAGAGAGTTAGAGAGAGAGAGAGAGAGAGAGAGGGAGAGAGCCAAGGCAGGCATGAAAAAGTATCCTGTAGCAGACAGGAGGTTGATCTTTAGCAGGGAAATCTGTGAAATGTTCTGCAGTAAGAGATGACATGCAGTGTTATGCATATTGCAATGGTATTATTTAAACCTGCGAGGCATGTTGCCTGTACCCGCATGGGAGGATTTGCATCTTTGATTTGATTCCTGCAGTTTGTAATGAAATCAAGCCCAGGGCAAGACTCACGTAGCTTAGTTAATTTGCCATCGGATGTTCTTGCATTAGGTGAGCGTCCATTTAAAATTAAAATCGTCTTTACTCTCCGGTTATGAATGTACTGACAAATTAATAAATTGTAAACCTCGCTTTTACGGTATTAAAAGCCGTAGTCGAAAGACTGAGTCAGCATGTTACCTGTTCAGCCTGCCCGTTTGGCCCGTAATTAATCCAAGCCTTCCTGTGCTGCCTGAGCTTTTTAGCAAACCGTTTCCAGATGTGTGAAGGGAACGCGGCCTGCAAATGCTTGACTGTGAGATCACCTCCTGCCTCTGAACATTCTGTGCCCCTTAGACTTAATGGGAAAGGACAGTATATTTTAGGAGTTCGCTGAAGTGTTTTACAAGGATAAGAAATATAATGCAGGTACCACTGGAGGAACGTGATACGCTATATGCCTATGAAGCGTGGCATCTTGCGTTGACCGGAGACCTCACTGAAATCTGTTTGCTTACTGCTTGAGATGAAAGTGAGATGTTTCTCCGTTGCTTTAGCTTCCTCCAGGCTGTTTGGTCGTTTCCTGTGCTTTACAGTAGTGTAAACAGTAGAGACAGCTAGAGTAGAGAGACTCTCAGGTCTCGCAGTGTTCTTCAGGCCTCGCTCTCAGCAGTCCTGGTGGAGTGTTGTGTGATTGCCTTTCGGCCGAGCAGAAAACACAGTGTCATGCATGAGGTCTACGTTCGTTCCATCCAATCAGAGGCTACTTGTTTCTTTTTCTTTTTCTTTTTTTTTTTCATCTTGCCGCTGCTCCATCTTATAAACAGGCTCCACGTTCGACTTTGAATGAAAGTGAGCATGTCGGTCTCTGTGAGAGAAGCTTTTGATGTTTTCTCTCTCTCTCTTTCTCTCTCTCTCTGTCTCTCTCTCTCTCTTTCTCTCTCTCTCTCTCTCTCTCTCTCTCTGAAAGGCTTCATATTCCTCTTGCAACGTGATTTGTTTCCTTTTATGAAAAACATTAATCCGCGGATAGGTGTCTTCAGCAGCAGTGACTGCACAATCCTTGCTTTGGGCAAGTGAATGTTTGCATTTTTTGTGATCCGCAGAAGCACGCCGGAGACCAAAGCAACGTTTTATGCGCACGCTCAAGAGCAAATATCTTAAGAGTTGTTTCTGCGGCATGCTGTGCGCCGCGTACTTTATTTCCCTGCGTGGATTGATTAGAATTCAGACGTAGTTTCTCCAGCCTCAGCCCCTGCTGGTTCTTCTCCTTGCATATCTACATCTGATACGGCTCCGGGCATCTGTGCGCTAAACCCGGCAGGTATAGATGTGCAAGGCATGATGGGGGACGGGAAGCGCTGCAGGTCGTACGATGTTCTCTGCCCTCCTTTAGCCCTGAGCGTTGACATTAGTCTTTGGCTAGGAGGGACAGTGCGATCCTTAGCGCATGTATGGAACGTGTGTGGGGTGCATTAGCTCTGTCTCCCCGACTCTGCTCGCCAGGCGCGTTCGCCATTGTCTTGGCGCACGTGTGTGTGTCTGCTCGTCGGCGTGAAACGGCACGTCTGGTGCTGCAGGTTGATGGGACGGCGACTGCATGTGAACCTTTTTTTTTTTTTTTTTTCTTTTTGCTTTCTCTCTCGATTTTGCAGACAGAGGAATGAGGTGGGGCGAACCCGGTCAAAGGTCACGAAAGCGGAGGACGTCATGCATCTTGCGGTGGTGGCCTGTGGGAATCGCCTGGAGGAGACGCTTAACATGGTGAAGTCGGCCCTCCTCTTCAGCGTGAAGAAGATAAAATTTCACATCTTTGCTGAGCATGACCTGTCTTCACAGTTCAAGAAAGGGGTGAGCGCTTTGAAGATTCACATTGTTCGCTCGCTCGCTCCCTCTCTCTCTCTCTCTCCCTCTCTCTCTCTCTCTCTCTCTCCACTCACCTTCCATCTTTCCATCCAACCTGAACAGAACATATTGTAAGCATTCTGTCATCATATTTCCAGAAATGATGTTGTCAAAATCAGAGTGTAGGTGTCCACCCACCCAGCCCCCCCACCCCCCCCCCCCCCCCCACCCCCCCTCCACACACACACACACACACACACACACACACACACACACACACACACTCTCTTTTAAGATTAAATTGGATCATTTCACAGTTGGAAGAGAAACATTCAGTATCTGTGGTGGGCTCAGGGGACGTTACAGTTCAGAGCTGAGCAGAAACAGGATGGCACAAAAAAAGAAAAAAAAAGCTTCATTATGAGTCAGCATGAGCTGCTCACTTCTCTGCCTGCGTCCTCCCAGCATCCCCCAGACCAATGGTTTTTTTTTTTGTTTGTTTGTTTTTTATATATCTTCAGATCAGGGCCATAGATTTCCCTAGACTCTGCTTCATTGCAATTACTAAGTGACACTTTCAAGTTAGCCAAAGACTCTTGGCAGAAAATTTTGGAGCTTTCTTTTCCTCAGGGGCTTTTCACCATTTTTTTTTTTTTCTACAAATGTTGTTGTTTACCACCAATCAGCATGTCTCTCTGGAAGAACTGTGGGTTGTTTGATGTCTGTAGTTAGCAAGTACCTGCAAGTACCTGTTTGTCAGGGCCACAAACAGTGGGTAAAAGTGGTGAAAATTGGTTTCGCTTTTTTGTTAACGGTCACTGTGGCTTTCAGTGTGGTAACACTCAGGCTGTATTGGTTACCCTTTGTTCTTCGTGTCAGGCTTGCATCTCTGCCACAGAGGTGTCAGAATTAACACAAGAGGAGAAAAAGTTAGCCTTAATCCTGCGGCTTCGATCTCTCTACCTTTTCAGGAAGAACATAGTTTCTCATTTTGCGATCTTTCCCTCAGAGCTAAGCTCTTTTAACAATGGTTCTAGTAACAGATGAGCTCACCAAAGAAGAGGAAAAAAGTATCTGGCTTCTCTTCAGTGGATAATTTTCTGGTCTAAACCTCGAAAACAGCCACATCTTCTTGCCCTTTGGCCTTTAAACAGCCACCTACAGAGTGACAGAATGCTAGTAACAGGGTTTTTCGGGAGGTGTCACAGACCACATACTGTCTCTATCTAGCTGTGGAGAAATGCCTTAGGAGTGAGCTGATAGCATTTGCCTGCTTCGTAGAATCGAGATTATTCATTTGAATAGTGAGTGTGTGTAGTCACATTTCCTGTTTGTGACTTTGAATCACCATTTCTTTCCTGAACAGGCCGAGTCTCCAACACTAGCGTATGATGAAATTTATGATCAGTAATGACCTAAAGTTCTTTCTCTTTCTTTCTTTCTTTCTTTCGTTTTTTCACTTTATCTTACAGTTGAGCAATTGGCCCCATCCCTTTTCCTCCAAGTTCGAATACACAATTTACCCAATCACGTTCTCTGTGGGGAATGCAGAGGAGTGGAAGAAACTCTTTAAGCCATGTGCTGCCCAGAGACTCTTTCTCCCAGTAAGACTTTACACTTTTTTTCCCCCCCATTTGGTATCTGTGGCAACAGCTTGTTGTTTTTCACGGCGCATTGTCTGTGTTGACCTCATCAGTTGGCTGGCCTTAACCGATATGAATTCTGTTTGTGACGGTAGGTGATTCTGAAGGACGTGGACTCCCTGCTGTACGTAGATACAGATGTGATTTTTCTTCGTCCGATGGACGACATCTGGAAGTTTCTCAAAGCCTTCAACAGCACCCAGTTGGCCGCCATGGCGCCCGAACACGAGATTCCGAAAATTGGCTGGTACAGCCGTTTTGCGCGTCACCCCTTCTACGGTGTCACAGGGGTCAACTCTGGGGTCATGTTGATGAACCTGACTCGGATCCGTAAAACTCTGTTTAAGGTGAAGAATGCATCCCAGCCTTTCCCTGTTCCTCTCTCTCCAGGGATGGGCGAATCTGAGTATGTAGAGTAGTTGTACAGTAGATATTCACCTCGTGCAGCCAATAATGAACAAACTGTGAGAATTTGATTGTTAAATTACTAGAGAGGTCTTTTAGATAGAGGTTTTTAGACAGAGGTCTTTTTAAAAGTTTCTCCACCCCCAGACAATCACATTCTGCTTGTCTTTGTTTTCTTTAGATATCAATCTGTGTAGAGTCTGTTCTTTCCTATCTTGCCTGGACCAACGAGTAGACGGACACGTTAGCCCTGGCTTGTCTTTGGGCTTTCTCTTTATGTCTAAACTCTTTCAAGCTTGTTGCACGCAGAGCAGTACAGATCACTGGGCTCTGAGGGTGGAAAAAGTGGCAAGCGGTCTGAAGTTTTAAATGAACATATTTCTGAAATCCAGTGAGAGCAGCTATTTTAATAGGGGCCATGCTTTCCAACGAGCTCGAAAATGAAAAAAAAAAAGACAGCCAGTTGGAAAAGACAGTCATTTCTACATCTGCACACGACTCTGAACCGAAGCCGTCCAATTTTACATTTTCACATGCTTTTTGTTGACCTAACAGAACAGTATGATAGCAGCTGGCCTATCCTGGGAAGACCTACTTCACCCTCTTTATCAGAAGTATAAAAACCACATCACATGGGGAGACCAGGACCTTCTCAACATCATCTTTCACTACAACCCAGGTAGAAAGATCTGATTGTTCATGAAAGCTCTCAAAAAAAGTAATAAAGTACCATTTCTCTAGCATAAAGACTGAAGAAGCCATTAGCAAGAGTCACCTTTGATTTAGTTCATAGTGGACCTGCATTACTACTGGACAACAATAATGGACAAATCTCTTTTTAAATGAGATGGGGTTTTTTTTCGTCATGCACTGGAGATGATTGATCTTTCTCCAAAATAAAATGTTCCTCAAACTGTTAAGGGCATACTTTTTTTTTTTTGTTTTTTTTTAAAGGAAGCTTCGTGGAGCAACCAAAATAAAAGTGTCTCTTTCCATTTCAGTTCTTGTCAGAGAAATCAATGAGGTTGCTAGCGTATAAACAAGGGGGGCACATTCTTCTTCTATTTTCTCTCTTTGATTAGATGTCCCAGAAGTAGATTTCTCTGTGGGTCTGAGTGCAGTAGTAATGCATTCTCCTGTCTGTGTTGGTAAACATTTTTTTCACCTGCAGTACTAGTGACAGACTCAGCTGCAGGTATAAAGCTTTAAGCAACAAGGGAACTATGCACATACTAGTGTTTATCTGAAAGCCATTATAGGATATAGTGTGGAAACAAGAATATCCTCAAGTGCCAACAGAGACCCACTAAACACATGTATACATGGACACATTCATAAATTAGTAATAATAAAAAAAACCATAGCAAATGAGCTGTTCTGGTCCAGGGATCGCTCTTTGTCTGTATTTCTGTTTCTTGCCGTTGGCTACCCAGCTCATGGTATGTTGTTGTCCATGTCTCCAGAATGTCTCTACATTTTTCCATGCCAGTGGAACTACAGACCGGATCACTGTATGTATGGTAGCAACTGCAAGGGGGCAGAAGAGGAGGGTGTGTCCATTCTCCATGGAAACCGTGGAGTTTACCATGACGACAAGCAGCCAGCTTTCAAAGTCGTGTATGATGCCATACGAGAGGTAAGTTAACAGACAGAAGGATCTGTAGTTAATGCGAATAATGACATCCATCTATAAGCTCTTCTTAATTGATCTTAGTGAAATCCAATGAAGCATTTCAGCTCTCCCAGAGGAACAGAGAGAAACTCAGCAAATGTGCTCTCCTGGTTTTTATGTCGCTAGACTTTCTTTATTGGTCTTCCGTACAAAGGAAATAAGGTTGATGGAGGGAGTGTGTTTGTGAAACGAGTAGCCGTATTGTGTGTTTTTATTAGATATCCCCCACCACACACACACACACACACACAAAAGCATGCACACGCAGGCACGCACGCACACACACTCCTTCTCCTTCAAGGCTTATAGCAGGAAAGCATCTTTCAACAGGAAGTCTTTTGTCTTGTATTATTAGAGCCCCATTCTGCTGCTCACATACTGATAAGACACAAAACACATTTGCCAAATGACACAGTATCCCGTTCATAATGATCACTGTACGAGAATTTCATTAAAGTGGTTAATATTACCAATGCAAAAAAAAAAAAAAAAAAAGATGTCTTACATAAACGCACTTCTTTTTTTTTCCCCCTTGTTTTGTTCTTCTAGTACCCTTTGGAAGAAAACATGTTCCAGCAACTGTTTTATCCTCTTCAGACCAAATTCCTTGACACGGTGAACACTCTGTGTGGCAGAATACCACAGGTGTTTCTCAAACAGGTGGAAAAGACCATGAAGTCTATATATGAAAGCAAAATTGTACGCCACATTCGACCCCCACCTAAGTAACCTGCGCAACGCTAAATCTTCTCGGAGTGTTTGCTCCAAAAAAAAAAAAAAAAAAGAGTCGATTCTCTTCGTAAGGCAAAACTTACAGTTTTCTTTTTTCTTTTGTTTTTTTTTTTCTTTTTTTTCTTAATGGAAGATGTGCAATGTTAGGAGCTAGCGTCGAGAAAGCCTCCAGAGCTTCCTTGTGTTAAAACTTGATGATCCAAAAACTGATGGGAATGCGTTTGGCACACATAGTGCTCGCTAAGGAATGCCAGCTTAAGTGTGAATGGCCAATTGTTTGGTCTCCAAAAAAAAAAACAAAAAAAAAAACCCGAAAGAACTCCACAATGCTCTTGGATTGCACAATGGATTTATAACAATAAGACATTCCGCAGTGGGAGCCTGAGGTGACTTTAGACACGGGAGGAATGCCGCTCCAAGTTATATGATGGATGGCCAGATACATGGTGAGACATCTGTGTCATTTAGTTATATCTCCACTATTATACAAGATTTATGAATAAAGTATAAGATTTTATGAGGAATTAAGAACCATACTTGGTCAATGTTACAGTTAAAGTAGTTACAGAAGCTTCCGTTAGCATACACTCACACAAAGACTACTAGAAGTAGTATTTAAATCACAGCACATACCCTCTGGACAAGATGAGTTATAGTGGCAAATGCAACTGAACAGAATGTTAATCCTGAGGGTTTTTTTTAATGTACTTTATACGTTTAACATTTCAGTTCATCATACCAGTCCTTCAGTATTTCTAGAAGCTTCTGCAAGAAGTTAACCATAGGCTCCATATGTAAGCCTTAAGCGATGTGTCTGATGTTTTTATATGTCATATAATGTTTATAATGACCTGTTACACATATGAATTCATTGAGTCTAATGTTTGCATAAACTACGACAGTAGAACATGGTCGTGTTTTTTTATGAGGTAATGTGAACCTTTTTAAGTTTTATAATTTGTTTGTTTGTGTACGTGTATATGTGTCACTGTGGGTGTGTGGGTGTGTGGGTGTGTGGGTGTGTGTGTGTGTGTGTGTGTGTAAGAGAGGAGGTCCAGATCTTTTTAAACATTTGCCAAAATACCAGACATCCTTACAGTGTTAACAGTACACAAATTTTCATTTGAATGTTATGCATCCAGAACTGACAGAAACCGTAAGGTCATACTTTTTATTCTCCTTGTTACTACAATGGGAATGATTACATACTGGAGATTGTCAAACACCACTTTGTTTTACTTGAGGACTACCACTCTGTGATCTCTTAAAGTTGAAAGGGGCCGCTGAGGGTTTTTCCAGAGTATTATCATTTCTATATATACAGTGATCTTGGTAACCAAAATAACGATGGAGGCCCGAAATGATCACCAAATAAATCCCGCTAAATATCTTCCTGTTGTCATATAATCTGTTGGAATTTTTTATATACATTAAAAAAATATTGAATTCATCAAACATATGTTATAAAGTGGCCTTTCTTTCTTTGGAAACATGAAGCTTGAGGGAAGCTATTTCGAAGTATAATTTGTTGTAAATAAGAACACTCGGATCATCATGATCGTGGCGTTTGCCTATGCCATTAACAGACTTTTTTTTTTTTTTTTTTGTATAAACTGGACACTTAGAATGTTCCATCTGTGAAGAAATGAACCAGTTGCGCTTGCCCTCGTTGGGGAGAGATTGTGTATTTCTGCGTGATGAATGTGTTTCATCTCATTGTGTTTTTTTTTTTTTTTATAGAAAAGTGTTGTTGCATGTGTACATTTTTAATAAATGAGCATAAAATGTGAACTATCTGTGTCATTCTTTTTCCCTTCACTAACATTCAGTTAAAATGTGTGATGAAAAATGTTTCACAGCAGTGGACAGGTATGACAAATAATGTAGGTGTTCTGATCTTGTAGCAATATGTATTTTTTTTAAATACCTAGACTGTATATAGCTCCACTACCAGGTAATTCATCTCTACGGAAAAAAGTCATTTATCATTGCATTAAAAATACGTGCACAACTATCTGAAAAAGGGAAAAAAAAGCATTTGATTTGTTTTTTTCCCATCCTCGGTCACTGAGTTCATGCGCAGATCATATCATATTACATAACTGTTGTGACGGTTCTGAAAAGTGTTAACCCTTGAACGCTCGTACAAGCGAAATATAATGAGAAATATGTAGTTAATTAGAAGATATTTCGTGGGGAGAACAAGACTGATACAATTTTTAATTAATCACCACAACCATGATAATAACAACAATGAAAGAAAAATGTGGTTTCACCAAGAAGTCATTTTACTTCAAAGGGTTAAAGATCAGCTACTATACTAGCAGTTCACCATTCTGTAAAGGCAGTCGATTCAACCTCTGGGAAACACAAGTAATTAATGTTGCGTAACCCTAACTGTGTTCCGAACGCAGATGAACAGGCAGTGACATCACGCACGCCATATTGAAATATTTTTCCTTTTCCTCTTTTTTCCCCTGTCTCTCTCTTATCTGAAGAGCAGACATCACTATCCCGTTTCTTGTCGGATTCAGAAGATAAAACACCGCCACCATGGAGATCGACACTCTTCTCGAAGCCTTGAAAGGTTGTTTACTTAATCTTGCCATTGAATTTTAAAGCAAAATCTCTCTCATGTGTGGTCTTTGGACAGAGAGCTGGTTGCTGGATGTGGCTAACTAGCAAGGAAGCTAATATTGCTTAGCATAGCCATTTCGTTTGCCTGTTTAGCATACCATCGTTAACAACTAGTTTACCGATAACATTGTAATCCTGCAATTTACAGTATAGCCGGTTCGTTGGCGTTTTCGTTGGCGTTTTGGCTGTGTTTGACACTCTTTCGGTATTTGAAGCCAGAATCCTTCTGTAATGTAAACTATTCCAAACAACTTAATAGCTATAGCAAGTTAGCACGGCAAATTTATGCTTGTATAAAATATGTTTTGCCAATTTACAGCCGGGTAGCTAACTAACCTGTACACTTGTAGCTAACGCCGCTCTGTCTCTACGTTTTTTACTTTTATTCTGTAAAGATATATCAAGCTAACGGGTGGTTAGCTAGCCTTAGCCGGTTGCTTGTCAGTATATTGTAAGCAAAGTAACCAGCCATGCAAATTGCCGACCTCATAACAGTTTACTGTGCTTTCCTGACAAGAAGTTACAGTACGGACAGCAAGTTTCCAAAGTGGTCGCAGTGTCAAAATATGCTATGCCGCTGCAGTTAATAGATTTAAGATAGCAGGCGAAAAGCACTGATGAGCAGTTAAGTTATTCTTTTCAGTAGTTGCTGTCTGGTTGATATACGTAAAGGAAGTGACTACAGCTCTCCTTGTACTGAAAACGGCTAAATAAACCACTAGTAGTTTCTTGTTCATTGCTTACGTACCACAAGGGCAAGTATAAATCAGTAGTATGTTCAGTGGAGTACATAGATTTTAGCTGTTTGGAAAATTTTAAAAGTTGGTTTGTCGTTGTCACTACAGATTTTGAAAAGAAGCAGAAGAAAGAAGTCTGTCCAGTGTTGGACCAATTTCTTTGTCATGTTGCGAAGACTGGCGAAACTATGTAAGTATAACGGTCCAGTGAGCCGTGTTTCTTCATAACTGCCCAACTACTAGCGCGCTTATGTGACGCCAAAAGTGATTAGGGACTATTCGTGGAGGTCTGAATTTAGCTTGCGCTAACCTTTCTCTGGCATGTGCTTACCTTTTCCGTGTTGTGCTAACTGTCACGGTTAGTTCGTTTTAAAAAAAATGTGCAACAGCCTTCAACAAATCAAGACATTCTTCTGTAGTCATGTGAGTGTGCTTAATAGAATCTTCCTTGAGTTCAGAACGATCTTTTGTTCTCAGTTACAACCAGAGAACTGAGCTCTCTCTCTCTCTGTCTCCATTTCCCTCTCCCTCTCCCTCAAAGGGTCCCATGGTCCCAGTTTAGGAGCTACTTTCTGTTTAAACTGGAGAAAGTCATGGATGACTTTCGGGCTTCTGCACCAGAACAGCGCGGCCCGGCCAATCCCAACGTGGAATCCATCCCATTCAAAGAAATGAAGGAGAGGATATTGAAGATTGTGAATGGATATAATGGGTAAGAATCACTCTAAAAGACCCTTCTCACATGCAGTTTGGCAGTGTCATAGGAGTTCTCTCAGTATTTTTTTTTTTATATATATATATACAGAACGGAATGACTTATCCGTGACAAGGTCGTAAAACCATGACTTACGTGTCCATGCCAGCGGCATAAACATTGTCTGAGGAGGAACGGTGTCCGTTCCCACTGCCATGGGTCTGCTGCAGCTGTCCCTGAAAGCTCAGTTGTGCTGTTGTTCCATGACTCAAATGAGACATCAAACACCACAACTGAGTGAGAGCTGTAAAGTGTATTCCCAGCGTAGCCTAGCAATTGATAAATGCTTGGCTCCGTTTAGTGTGAGAACACGTTGAAGATGGACTCTGGGATGTGGAACCCAAGACAGTGAACACATCTTGGTCAGCTGTAGAGTGACAGTACACTTAGAATTAGTTGTCATTATAGATCTAGCCATCTGGAGTGTTCCACCTCCTCTCCTATGGTGGCGCACACTGTGGAGCATGGATCCGGTGTGGCCTTGATTCACCTCACGTGAGTGCCACTCAGAGGCTTGTCAGGTTCATAATTGGCTAAATAATCTTTGTTATAAGTAAGGTTGGAACAGAAGCTTGCAAAACAGCAGTGCCTGCCTGAACGAGGGAGACCTAACTCTCATCTACCATTAAACTATATATTTATCAGTATGTGAGGCATGTGAAACATTTGACATATTTGCAGTGTCCTGTATGACGACCGAGTTCGGCTGTCCTCGAATGACTTATTGATTGAGCCTGCTCTTGCGAGCGTTTGTATAAATATATAACTGCAGGAATGCCCTTCCCTGACCAAGGCCACCGTGCTGTTGACAGTCAGAGCGATACTCATTGGAGCTGTAAGAGTTAAGTGTCTTGTGGAGCTAGTGGGTTTTGCCCCAGGACAATAGCGCCATCTATTGAAGGTCATATGGTGTATACCTGGATTTACAGAGATGGAAGATTTTTGTCTGACGTTCTAATAGGCAGAAACATTTTGTGACGTCATCTTTGAGTGGATAATAAAGTTTGTTAAATTAAACTATTTCACTTTTTTTTTTTCCATATAAAGAAAAAAAAATGCTTTTTTTTTTGTTTGTTTGTTTTCTTTCGCTCTCTCCCAGAATCCCTTTCACCATCCAGCGCTTGTGCGAGCTTCTCACAGAGCCAAAGAGAAATTACACCGGAACGGAGAAATTTCTCAGAGGGGTGGAGAAGGTGACTCTCAGCCTCATACAGCTAAACCTGTTGGAAGAGTAAAAAAACATGGACGCTCTGTAACAAACATGTCATGTTAATGAGCATAAATGTTCCCTTCTGATTGTGCAAGATCTGACGGTCTGATATCCAGGTAACGTTCAAAATAAAGGAAACACCAACATAAAGCATCTCAGTAGGGTGTTGGGCGAAGAGTTTTCCTTGGACCCCTGCCTGTGTACTTGGCACTGTTGTACATGCCTGCGTTTTAAGGTGTGATAACAAACTGGAGCTCTGCAACCCAACGATAATGTTCCTCTCCACAGTTCTCAACGGTCTCCGTTCAGCCCGCCTGCGCGCACAGCCCAGATGAATATTCGCAGTCAGCTGGTTCACAGCTACTTATCTCCTTTTCTTTTGAATCTAAAAACCAAAGCATAGACATGACAGAGGAGGAGTTTGTGCTTTTGACAACATCTGACCCTGGATGTCTGTTGTTTTCCCCCCCCTAAGACTTTCCCACTTTACTCACTGAAACATAAGTTAGTTTTGTTGTCTTTGTCACATGCCAAATGTACCCCCCTAAAAAAAAAAAAAAATCACCTTTCTTTTGCAGTCACTGAGATCTTCTCCTTTAGCCGTTGTGGCTGATATAGCGGTAGACCAGGCCTTACAACGTTTTTATACTTCACTGTAATCCTCACAGCTTTGGAAGCATCTGCTTTCAGTATACATTCCATTCCATCCTTCAAATACTGAAGTGTTTCCTTTCTTTTGGCATTTACCTGTGTTTGCCAAGGTCAGGTGGCTTAAACGGTTTAAAATGAAACAAGGAGATCTAGGCTCTAGTCATATCTGTGCTGTGTATAAAATGATGTTTGTTTATTTGTTTGTTTGTTTTCTTTTTTTTTTCTTTCTCTGCAGAATGTGATGGTGGTCAGCTGTGTGTACCCTACCTCTGAGTAAGTATCTTATCCCACATTGAACGAACACCACTGTTAAATGTGCATGACTGTCTGTATTAATCTCTCATTTATCGAACGACACTGTTGAACGGGCATTACTGTCTATATTAATCTCTGTCCATCATCATTATCCTGTACCAGGGCCAAACTGATGAAATAGCTGCTCTCGTCCAACACAATGCCGTGAGCTTTAGGTCTGTTTGAAAAGCTATTGTTTCTGCCGTGCCGTTCGATGTTCAGAAGAAAAGCACATCATATTTTTATACTCAGAGGACCTAGGGAATATTACAGAGCTCACACTGCTGGTTATTGTTCCAAAAGGGTTTTGTTCCAGGAGGGACACTGTAAGGGTTTTATCAATTTCCCTGCAGATTCTTCTCACAAAGTCCATTCGTCTGTCTCGCTCTCTCTCTCTCTCCACAGGAAAAACGGTTGCAGTGGTGTGAACAGGATGAATGGTGTAATGTTGCCTGGAAATACATCAGTCTTCACAGAGAGGTGAAGATGTTTCAGATGTTTCACTTTGACCCTATCTTTAATCACCGTATCTTAACATGGATAAGTCTGTGTTTAAAGCCAGGGGTTCCTCACTGCGGGGGGGATGAAAGGCAGGGCTTTGTTCATGTTTTGAATTCATAATATACGCGCTGATACTGCCCTCTGTCAGACATACATGATGAGACGCACTCCTGTTTCTTCTCACAAGGAAAGTGAATGGTCCTGGAACTCCTAGACCTCTGAACAGACCAAAGACCTCAATGTCCAGCTCGCTAGCCACAAACGGTCTCCCTGACAGCACAGAGAACAAAGACCCAAACACAGCAGCGGGACACAGCAAACCTCTCAGGTAATCTCCTCTCACCACTCAGAACTTAACCAACACTCCCATTTGTGTTTTATATGAACCGTGAGCTTACTCAGTTAGGGTTTTTTGTTCTCACCTCCTTTTCTGTCATGAGTAGTGCAGTGAACACGCGCTGGATTGGCTGAAAGAGCTGTCATTTTTTAGTCTTGTCTTCACATTGGTTAATCTCAGAGAGCATGAAGTACAAGACAGAAAATGAGAAAGTCTACTGAAAATATGTGTGTGTGTGTGTGCGCGCGTGCGTGTGCACGTGCGCTCTTACGATTGTGTGTGTGTGTGTGTGTTTTTGTTTGTAGTGGTGTGTCGCTATCGGGTGCGGCGAGTCCGTCGAGCGGTTCGGTGAAAAACAAACATCAAGATGAAGAGGAGAGTATGGAGTCGGAGGAGCATGAAGTGAAGAGACTCAAATTTAATAAAGAGGGAGATGAGGAAGAGGAGGACGATGAAGAGGAGGACGATGACCAGGGAGCGGAGGCACACAGACCGGCACAGGCCGAGAGTTCGTCGGACGCGCCCAAGGAAGTGGAGTCACCGTCATCCATGGGTCAGAATAAGGAGGAAGGCCATGAGGAAGAGGAAGATGGTGAACCGGCCAGCACAGGCGCTGTCTGTGAAGATCAAGGTACTGCCTCTTGGTTTTTCCTTTTACATGCTGAAGCTAGAACAATGTCGGAGTGCATTTTATATGTCTGCTATTGAACATTTCTGTTGTAGCAACACAATGATCTGTGAACTACAGATATGTCAGTAAATCTTACTTGTAATTTCTCAGCACTCAACTGTTTTAAGTTGCCATACAATATCTATAAAACCAGGGTTTTGTACTTGTATTTGTTAAATGCATGGAGCCTTTACACTAGCTGTTTACTAGTTTTTTTTCTATATACCTTCCCTCAGAACCCTCCAGCACTCAGTCAGAATCCCCATCGGCGGACGGTCGAGAAGAGAGGGCAGAAAGGGAGGTCCCCTGTGCTTCTGACCCCTCTGAGGACGCCAGTGACATGGACCAGTCAGAGCAGAGGGCGCCATCTGGAGTGCCCACCAGTCCAGAGCTAAGGGATGGTGAGGAGAACAGTGACCAGGTCAGCAGTAGCAGTGAAGAAAGTACAGCTAGCGATGAAGCAGCCCCAGCCCCTTCCGGCAGTAGCGCGGAGGCTCCCACAGAGGGTGCTGTAGAGCAGAGCTCTCAGGACTCTGAAAACACAGAAGAGCCCATGGAACAAGACTGAACAGTGAACACAGCACAGCCCAACAGCAGACTCCTATCCAGACATCTGTGTCCTCATGTCCTGCCAGAGAGGAACACGCACACACACACACACTCACACACGCGCACACACACACACACACACACACACACAGGGCCTTAGAACAGGCTCTCCAAATAACACCATCCACCACCTTTGCGCCTTGGTCGAGTCACTCTCCACCCCACCCGACCCCTTTAATGGCCAGCTGGCAGTGGTGTGTTTTCCTATTTCGAATTGGAGGTTTTTAAACTGGAAGGTTAGTTTTTTTTGTTTTTGTTTTTTTTTTTTACTCTTGGTTTTTCTGAGTTCCCATTGGTGTTGGTCTCAAATTCTTCGTTCTTTTGGCCTTTCTCACGTTTCTTTGGCCGTTTCGATGGTGTTCTCGGAGGGAACGGATGGTGTTTCTACGTCTTGTTCCTTTGAGATGTTTTCAGTTTTCAAAAGCTAGTCTAAAGAGTGCACAGAGATGCTGGGATTGGCAGAAGAGCCACCCAGTGGTTGACAGAGCACACCAACTTGGTGCACATCCATTTAATGGAAAATATTGACATTGTGATGTCATAGAGGTCTTCCTCAGAATGACTCTTCATCTGCGTCTAAGTCTGTGAAGCTGAGTGTGTTCCATCAGTCACTGGGTGGCCTTCAGAAGTTCCCATGAACCACATCTCGTCTTGTAGTCCAGACTGGAAGCATCCCCCCTAGTTCATTCTAAAACTGGCATGGTGGAAACACTGAGGTTCACTTCAGTTTTAGTTCAAAGGGCTTTTGGATTTGACCTCTGTCTGCAGTTTTGTGAGGTTTTTCTTTCTTTCTTTCTTTCTTCTTCTTCTTCTTCTTCCTCTTCTTTTTTTTTCGGGGTTTCTCAAACACATAGCTTAGAGCTTAGAGCAGCGAAGCCAGCGTTCACTCTGCTAATGCTGTCAGTCCAAAGACCGTATCGTCGATCGGAAAAAGTTCCCACAGGCACAGAAAAGCCATAGGTACCAGCTCAGTATCAGTCTCCCTCTGAAGTGGCAGTTTGACTGGTCAGGACAAAGAGAGGGGGGGGGGTGGGGGGTGGGGGGTTTGGAAATGTCCTTTTTCGGTCATGATGTGTGAATCTTTTTTTTTTTTCCTTTCTTTTCTTTTGGACCATCTTGAGCAACGTTATAAACACCCCCCCCCCCCAACCCATCCACCCACCCACCTTTATTCCTCCTCTCTTCTGGTCTCTCGTTCTTTTCTTCGTATGTGTCAGACATCACTACTATTAAACACTGTTGACTGCTTTGAAGGAGGTTTTTTTTCTTTTTTTTTTTTTGGTTTTAAAATATAAGGTACCTTTTACTTGATGGAAGAGTCAAATATGAAAAAGATCATTTCGAGTTCACTGATTCACCAATAATTTATATGAGCATTTCAACGTAACCTATTTTTGAAAACTTTTTTTTTTGGTTGGCAGCCAGTGATTGATTATTGATAACTTGGACATCACAGCTGACCCGGTGCAGACGGAAGCCTGACAGCGGAGACAAATACCAAGTTATTTCACTGACGTCTGGGTTGATTTCTGGCTGCTAACTCTGCAAACTGTTTCTGCAGCTGTACTTTTTTGATATTTAGAATTTTTAAATTTCTGTAGAGGTTTTTTGTTTGTTTGTTTTCTTTTGTTTTTGTTTTTTCTTCTTTTTTTTTTTGTAGGTCATAATGTGTTCACTACCTTTTTGTGAATCCATATCTAATTGTACAAAATATCTGTGTATATGTACTGAATGCTTGTGCTTTCAATACTGTATCCAGATGAAGCAATAAATGTTCTGGTTTTAAGTGTGAGTGTATGTAATCATAATAATTGTATGTTATTACACAGGTGTCCTGAAACATTTGAAATGTTTTCCAAGTGTTTGCTCACATTTTCAGGGTTTTTTTCCCCCCTTGTCCTCATTTTGGTTATGTAATGCAGAGGAGATTATGATTGTCACAAATGTTCTGTTGTTCACACAACCCCGTGCAAAACCTTTTAATTCATTGGGTGCTGGGACTCAAATCCTCATCTTTGGTGTAATGCTTGGATATCATTGGCTCTTCGCATCTGGGCTGAGTCGTGGACCTTTACCAGAAGTTTCTAGAAACTCAACGCAGGAAAATCACTTGTACCTGCACAGGCTGTTTGCTGGAGCTTTAGATCCATATGTTTTGATGTGTTATGTTTTGAAAGAGAAAAAACATGATTCAGCAGTTCCCATGTTGCTCTTATCAAAGCAGAGGGAAAGACCCCCCCCCCCCCCCCCCCCCCCGCAAAGTACAGTTATTGTAATAGAGTTTATAAAAAACAAAAGTGTGATGGACAGTAATGTTTGAACTGGTAGTGGTTTGATTGAAGTTAGGCTTCTCTTGTGTGTTCAAGAAGGCAAAGAAGGAAGATTGTGTAATAGTTCTCTCACACTTGAACCGCTCTTCAGGCAGACAGCTATTGTACTGACATTTGTTGCTTTGCCTCTGTATATATATATATATATATATATATATATATATATATATATGTATATGTATATATGTAGAGAGAGAGAGAGAGGTGGGGGGGGGTACATCATTACTATTTTCTTGCTGCGAACATCATCTGACAAAGAAGCAGATAAATTCTGACCTATTTTATACCACTCGCGCTTCATTTGTCAGGGTGGTGAAGGTTTCAGGCACGTCCTTGATTAAACATGAGCCAACGTGACAGCCCTTGTGCTCTTCTAACATTCAACTCTCAAACAAAATGAGCTTAACAAACTGATACAGTCGGGCTCTGCTGCTTCAATCTGCTCTGCCTTTTTTTTTCCTCCAAACTGACGTTATCTGCCACGATCCTTCCCTCTGCGCTCCAGGATCGGTTTACAGTATGCCACCCAGTCTGACTCATCCAGGGTGAAATTTACCTAGGATCCCTTAGGAAATAAGATGGTGCGTTGCTTGAATCCTGCAGTCCTCTAGAGTGGGGGGCAGTGTTTAACTGTAGTCGTTGAACGACCATCCCGCGGGGAAATAAAAACGACGCTACCATGGGAACGCAGTAAAGCTTTTAAATCACACCAGCTGTAATTTGATCGCTGTGCCGCGAATGCTAGAGGTTATTACATCAAATGAACTCTGCGGGCTGCCAAAAGGGTACGTTTTTAGTAAAAGTCGAAGCCCACTTATTTTAAGATCAAAATCTACAGGTTAGCAGTTCTTGTGTCAATAGCGTTTAATGTTCTGATTAACGTGATGCTGATTAGTTTGCTATGCACGTCGGTGAGCAGAAATTGTTCAATATTCCATGGCAGTGCCGTGTGCCGTTTAAGAAAGAGAGCCCTTATTAGATGAGCCCTGGTAAACCCAAGACTCATTACTTTAGGATAAAAAGCTAAAGAAGGCAAATATCTAACCGACTGTCAGATTTGCATGTAAAGCACATTCATTATCCTCTGCCCTTTCTGCTCAACATGGGGTGAAGAATAGTGAAGGGGAGAGAGTTGCGTTTTTCTTGTAAATTTCGGTAAATCTCAAGTTGAAAGGGTTGAGAGTTTTCAGAATTTTCAGTTTGAAGGACAGACTTTGTTGACGAATCAACTCTCTCGTGCCTCTCTCTTTATGCAGAATAAATGAATTCAAAATCATTGTTGACCCACTCTCTAACAAACCTCCGACCTCCGCCACAAAGCAAACGCAGCTTAAACCAAACCTGAGGTCCTCTACACTAATTAGAAATCAAAAGCCAGACAACGTAGCCTATGCCAAAATGTGCTTCTTGTCACCAAAATCCAGCTAAACCGCAGAGAATTCTTTGCTTTTTAAATAAATCCGTTTTTATGGGGAAATCTTTTGAAAAATAATAGCATTATAATTCTATAATTTGCTCCACCACCGTGAAAGGACAGTTTGACCTTGTTAATATTCTGTGTGGTTGGCTCCGTATGTAACCCTCTTATGGTAGGATATGAGAACTTCTCAAATTTTTGAGACACTACCTATTTAAATGATGAAAAGGCAGTCCATATAATCTTAAAGATACTTGCTTGGGTCACAAATTATATCACTACAAGAATTACAAGATCACTAAAACTCTCAGTCAAACTGAAGATAAAATTAAGATTCCGGATATTTTAACTCATATCTAAAAGGTGAAAAATCTGTGACCATTTAGGATGAAAATGTTTCTATTAAAAATACATTAGAACAGGCCTTTTATCCCTCAATGTCATCTCCTAAAAACTGTTAGTGCTTCATGGCTGTCAGTCCCTAGACAGCACAGACCAAAATAGGACTTTTTTCCTATGCTAGTGCATAACCAATCAAGCTAATTGAGTTTTTACTTTTCGTTCGCTTCAATTATAACAAGCCTTGTGAACGTGGCCCATGTCTAATTTTCATATTACTTTTTTACTGATTAGGTATTATACAGGAGAGTGAGTGAGGCTTAGGGAGGGAGAAACTTGTCAGCCATGCACTGAGTTTCAGTGGGAACTAGTTCAGAAGTCTGCCTCTTCAAACATTGACTGCAGTGATTTGCTCTTTTGAAAGTGATTGAAAATGGACTTCTGTGCTGCAGGTGCACGAATACATTAACGACGAACGGTTGTGATTCGTTTGGGGAAGTGCATATGTGTTCTCATTGGTTGTTTCATGAGGATAAACTCGACACTGAGAGAGTTTTGATTTCGTAAAGCAATGTAAAAATAAATAAATAAATAAATAAATACCCAGTTTCTTTTGATATTCTTGGTTATTTGAGGTCAAAATTCAAAGAGAACAGCTCCTAAACAAGCATCTAGATGATCGTATTTTTTAAGGGGGGAGAGGAAGCTCGCAGTTTTTACGGCTACCCCAGTAAACAGTATTTGATCTCCCAAATAGGATGGTAAGTTCATCTGAAGTGCAGCAGTCATGGGCCGGCTCCTACGCAGACAGGGTCACGCGTTCTGGCGCGCAATCTCTGTGGCATCCATTAGAGGGGGGTATTTCATTTTCCCCACTCGGAGCTAACGCGATTACCCTCCCCTCAGAGGGAGACGCAGTCTGACTGCCTGAGGCTACTGATATGAGCCTTCCCCAGACCCTCCTCCTCTCCTGCTTTTCTCCTCCTCATCCCTCTCTCTGTGTAAGGACTGCTTTTCCGCTCTCCGTGGTTTGCGTATCCAATGCAACCCTCTCTGTGAACTCCCGTGTGGGCGCCGGTTTAAAGGAGCTCCGTTTAAGTGGGGCCAGAAGCTGGCTGGACCGACGGCGGGCTGAAGTTCCAACTTCTGAGCACGAAGTTGATCTTCGGTTCTCATGAATCCAGGCATTAACATAAAGTGCTTTGAGGTTCGGTAGATGTGTTTTAGCAAGATGACTGAGTTTGAGAAAAGGAACTTGAAAATGAACTTAATACCAATAATGCTCGCTTGTTGTCAATTTATGAAAATATTTGAGGATCAATATGAGGACTTTTATCATGTCCAAAACAGATGTCCAATCAGCCTATGCGTAAATATGACATGTCAGGACTATATTAGGAATCCCAGTTTTGGATATGGGTCAAACTAACTCTGTCGTAGAGAATGAAGTTGTTTGTGTAGTTCAATGTCAAGTTTCATTGTCCAAGAAATGGCAGAGTCAAACATTCTGAACATACCTGTGAAATGGCAAGCTGCTGCTTGTGGGTGAATGTTGTGGAGCTATGTGCAGCAGAGAGAACACACTAAGACGGGGAGTTTTTTTCCCCTTGGCTTGGAGCTTACAACAATCCTCCTACAGGTATAAATTTGCTTGTAGAGTGATTGTCTGTTCTCCCTGTCTCTCCTCCCCCCGCCCCTCCCAGTGCCTCTTCTGCCCACAAAAACCTACTTTACAACACTGGATGCTCTGAGAGTGCAAAGCCCTAATTTGAAGCAGCAATCTGCTGCTGATTTTTGTTAGAACAGCCACTGACAAAGACTACAGACAGAATCATTAGACTGTGTGTGAGTGTCTGTGCGTGTGTGTGTATGTGTGCAAGAGCATGCGTGCGTGTGTGCCTCTGTGTGTGTGTGTGTGTGTCTGTGCATGTGTGTGTGTGTGTGTGTGTGTGCCAGCATTCTTACCTGTATCTCTGGCCACACCACAGATACACACCAATCAAAACTGCAGCTGTTTATGACATCACTAAAGATTCTGAGAGATGGTGAGGCTACAGGGAGCGCTCATGGCAGAGTGAGGGGTTTTCACACGCACATTTTGGACAGAGAGAACAGTATGAGTGTGTGATTCAAAACAGGTGTCATTCACAACTACTTGTTGTTTGATCTCTCACTAACTTGACAGACTGGCATAGGATAATAGGTGCCTGAGAGGGGAAATAAGAAAGAAAGAAAGAAAGAAAGAAAGAAAGAAAGAAAGATAGAAAAGAGCTGTTTCTCCACATTGCCCATGATCTTCCGACCCAGAGTGGGAAATCACTGTCATGTAAATCAGTGGCATGCATGTCAAGTGTTTGTGTGTTGTCAGTATGTGTATATCTATATACATATATACATATAAAGGGTAGAGAAGAGAGGCTGTTGAGTGAAATCCATCTTTGTTATGTTTCTGCTTGAATCCTGCTTTGTACAGTCTAGATGAACAGGTGAGTCAATATGTTCTGTGTGTGTTGTGAGGCCCTGCTCTCTGACCTTTATACCAGCATTTTGAGCACTTACGATATCTTCAAGGTGGATGCAATTGTAGCGGTTTTTTTTTTTTTTTTATGTAAATACTTGCCCCTGTGTCTGTGGTTATAGTTTCCTTTTGCTCCTCTTTAAAAGCTCAAAACAGTCCCAGCCAATAAAATAATAATAAAAAAAAAAGCAAAACATTAAATTGGCATCTCAAATGAATAACAAAGTTTTGCATGGCAGAGAAATAAAAGTGATAAAAACGATTTCCAGTCGGTCCTTCATGCTCTTGTGTACGCTCTGAATGAATGCCTTTCAGTCGTCTGCGCCCTCACCCAAACTCCTCACGTCCCTTCATTGAACTCTCTGGTATTGAGATGGTAAATTAATGAATGCAGTGGTTTTTATCAGTGCATTGTCAGCATGCCATTGGAAGGCCTAAATGAATAATTGTATGCTATGCTATCACAGTTCAGCTCTGAGAATGATTCTCCATACTGATAGAGGAACATTTCCACTATAGCTACATCCATATTTACCCAGTTCACATTCATACGCAAACAATGCCTTTGTCATTTCAAGTGTGTGCCTGGTTTATGCTGTAACTACACAATATGTAAGTTATGAAACTACTGGGAGCAGCGCTCTGTGATATCACAGAAGCTTGAATACAGCAACTGTACAAGAGCATGTTGCCAGACAAAGACTCATCTGCTGAATATCTATTGTATCCGCTTGAAGAGTTCATAAAGAAAGCATTGCCGTTTAAGTCTCTCGCTGTCGCCGCTAATGACGGATGTGAGCGTCTGGGTCCGCTGAGAGAAAAGTGATTTAATTGCTTGAGTCAAAATACTTTGCAATATTAATTTTACTGAGGGGCCACAAAGAGGCCCTGTAGACTGGTTGCCAGCATTTGTGTCTCAATGGTTTTATAATCCTTGTCGTTTAAAAGGCTATGATGTCTCTTCATGAGAGACTTAATGTAATTTGCAGAGAAATGGAACAGTGTACAGTGAACAGCTGTTTGCAAATGTGTTCAAGTACAGCGGTGCATCATAAACATTACTCGGCTAATGTTGCATCATCTGTAATGTGTGTGTGTGTGTGTGTGTGTGTGTGCAGTTGTAGAGTTTGTTGAAGTAGTTTCCTTTGTTGTAAATCCTCTCCGCAGTGCTGGTTTTCCTCAGTGCTATTACCTTGATGTGTTGTTCTCATTTCAATGGATGAACAAAAAAATAATTGCGTTTCCTGCCCAATTTTGCAGAGATTTCTATCTTTACTTCCTCAGTATAGATTTCCTTATACGTTTAAGATGAAGCAAAATAACCTATTCAATAAAGGAAGGTTGCAGTCCTAATGAAAAATAACACAGATATTGATTGCTTTCCTCACAGAGATCTTACAGGTTGTGGCCTCTATAGGAAATATTACCGTCTAATGAAGTGCAATAATTGACCCTTCTGTTGGTTCCTCCATCCTGGGACTTAATGCATCTCTCTGTCTGTTGCCACTCAGGCTAATAGCTGTGGAGGGTTTATTACACCGCTAAGGCTTTTAGGCACTTTTAGACATTTTGTGAATGGTGTTGCCTCTCTTTGCAATGGGCTGTAAAAAGTGTGAGTGGAAGACTAATAAGTGGCAAATTTTTTGTCTATTTCTGTCCTCCACTCAGGCAGAGGAGTGTGCGAGTGGTTCTGAACATGTCTGCTCATTTGTAGCTTGTTCTGGAAATGTGTGTTGTGTTTGGAAACAAGGGGTTGTTTTGGGGGCTAGAACTCACCTTTTAAGAACGGCGAGAGGTTCTGTTAAATGTAGTTCGTCAACAAGAACCAAACTTGGAAACATCTGACAACTGTGTGCAGCAGAGTTGGAAGTTTAAAAGCCTAGCACAAAACTGCATAGGAATAAATTGTGCTCTCCACACCAGACGAACCAGTGCAAGCTCTATAAGAATAAAGTTTGAAATAGGATTTTAGACGTAACCATTTGGTTACAGCTTAGGATGTGTACATTTGTTAATCTGAGCACAGTTATAAACGTTTTGTTTTCAGTAAAATCCATTATTGGATATTGTGTTCCTGCCTCAGGCCTTTTTGACAATGCACAGAATGAACTGAAGGTCTCAGATAGTGAGTTAGAACAGGTGTTTACAACCAACCTTTTTAAGACAAAGCCTTTTTTCCTCAAGGCAATCCGAGACATAGCAAGTGAACAACAGCTGGTCGAGTTGAGCGATCGAGCTTTGTTTGAGAATGAAATCAAAGTGAACTGAAGCTTGCGACTCGGAGCTATCGACTGCACTCAATTCTCATTCTGGAGGAAAACACAGCGAGCGTCCGAGCATTGATTATTTTCAGCGAGCGCAGATCTCTTCAGATGACTGTATCCAGCCAGAGGAAGCAATATGCCACAACACTGAGCTATAGGGTGAAAGCCCAGTTCTCTCAGTCCCCCTCTGACAGTGGGTCTCCTGTTTCTCATGGCTACATGCTAACCATATCTCCCCGCCGTATGAAGGAGTTCAACACACAGTCAAACTGTCACCGTTATAACTGTGTGAAACGACAAACGCATGCTGAGGCGTTTAAGAGACCAACAGATGAAAACCAAATCAATGACGTCTAAACATGGCGAGGAGATTGAACCTGACAAAGTTGGTGGATTTAGGGCTGGGATGGCCGTTCGGCAGGACTCCTGACCTCACCCCCCCCCCCCTACCCCCCCACCCCCCCAGGCTGTTTTTCTCACAAAACTATTGCATCATCTCTCATGGGAGCCATCAGGAGTCCTAATGGTCAATAAAACGAGTCCCTACTCAGACACACAAATCTCAGCCCACAGCGCTTTCACAGCACCAGACCAAAGCAAAAGGAGAGTTAACTCTGTGGAGTTACTGACTGAAAAATACTCTATCAAGCTGCTTTTGTGCATGTTTAGGACCTCTTTGGCTTAGTTTTATAATACACTGCGCACACACACGCACATACACAAGCGCACATATAAATATAGGCAAACACGGGGAGAGAGAAAGAGAGAGAGAGATGTGGATAGATGTTAATATGTTATATATGTATACATACGTACACACATACACACCCGTCTAGATTCACATTGCGTGCATGGAGCTTCTCACAAATCCGTCAGGTTAATCGGTGAAAAAATTCTCCGTAACAATATTTTGTTTGCTTTTTTTTTTTTTTTTTCCAGAGGTAGGGGATTCAGGAGCGCACGTCCATCCATTTTTATGGGGATTCCATTTCCCACCGAGATCAGTTGTTATTGACATGCTGCATTGAAACTCTTGTATCTGGACAAATCGGCTCTGTGTAGCGTGTCCTCTGGCACAGGCGTGAAATGATCAAGCACAATGACTCTGAGCCCAGCTCTGTGCAATTGTATCACACCCCTTGGTTGAACTCTCAGATTAACATTTGAATTCTTGCCTTTGCCAATATATTCAATGGATGGCTGTATGTCTTCCCCAAGTCTGACATCAGCTAAGCAGAGGCATGTCTATAAATTCAGCTTAACGCCAAGTCGAGCATTGTTACGCATTTAAAAGACCATTCACGTGTCTGTCACCAAGAAACATAACTTTGTTTTAATGCAGAACACCTTTTGTTCCTTTTTAAATGATCAGAATTCCACGAATGTGTGGTATGAAAAGTGACATCCAAGATGAACTGTAAGAATGCTACAAGGGCCTGTTCCATAGTTTTGCTAGCCTACGACTGAGAATTTGTATGTTGAACACTAGCCGTTTCTATGTGACACCAATGCCAGCCAATGTCAGTAGGTCACTATACTAAATACAAATCCACATGTTTCTAGGCTCAGCCATAGAGAATGTGTTTGCAGACCTCGCAAAAGGCCTTGTCAACAGCATAATGTTGTATGTGAAGATTCTCTCGTGAAGTCATGCAAAGCTCATTGGAGAAGAGCTGTAGTTTGTTTGTATGTGAACTTGACCGTGAGAAAGTTAAAATCTGAAATGTCTTTACTGTGGCTTTTTATGAGAAAAAAAAAGTTTTTGCTTGTATGATGAAGTTTGACCTCTCTTTTCAGAATGAAAAGAAATGAGGCAAGAAAGAGAGAGATGGGTAGTCTCCACATTCAGGGCACCAAACGTGAGAAAAACACACACACACACACACACACACACACACACATGCACAGAGAGAGAGAGAGAGAGAGAAAGAGAGAGAGATGTGTGTGTGTGTGTGTGTTTGGGATGGTTGCCTGAAAAGACTCTGGGTAAATAAGACAGAGGTGGGCAGTACAGACAAGCCTGCTTGCCCCTGCCAAAGGAAATAAAAGACTCTGTTGCCTCTTTGAGAAATCTTTCACCACACAGCCTCTGGCTGTCGCACTGGCAGAAGTACAGTCGTTTCTAGAACCCTCATTCCTGCGCTACCACAAAATTAAAACTGCAGCTTTACTCCTAATGTAATCATTTTATCGACTTTAAAAGCATCTCTTGGCAGCCCTATATACCGTAACTGCGAAAGAAGGCAAGACGCGCACGGCTATTTTACATATCGTCACGCCGATGCATACGACTCTACATATTAAATGGTGCCATACCCAGGCCACACACACACACACGTACACACAAACATTTGAGTCACTGTTGAACAGATGCCTCAATGCATCCTTTCCGTATCCTAAAGTATTAGTTACACAGTATCAGACTGTGATGGACCATTTTGTCCAAATAAATCTATGTCTGGTCCACAAAGACTAAACCTGTGTCTTTCACATGAGTTTTTGGGGCAATGTGGGGGTTTAATGGTGGGAACTGGGGCAGGACAGGCCAGTGTGAGTTAGTGTCCTGCTCAACCATAAACTACGCTGTCTGATCAGACCTTTGAACTTAACGAGACCACGCTAAGTTCAGGGGTCAAATAGTTAGTGAGGTCAATTTATGTCAGTGGGGCTCCTTCAGAGTCAATGGTGTCCTCTAGCATTTAGTCATGGTTGTTTGTTTGTTTACCTCTCTTTAAAACAAGGACTATTACTGTTGTTTACTGTTCTCCGAGTACGTGACTCTGTGGTAATAAAGGTAGACTTTAGGTAGGTAACGATGGCACTTGATACATAAAAGACACAATCATTCTGTGAAAGGAATGTAATCTTTACATCACTTTACTTCTGCAATTCGGTGGTAAAACTTGTTTCAGTCTGGCCGCTTCTCAGGCTTCTATAAAAAGAGCACACTGCTGAGAGAGAGACTGCGTCCTATCCTCTTCTAGATTCTTCTCTCTCTTCAGCTCCCTGAAAACGGCACCGCAGCTCAGAGACTGTGTATCAGCAGATGTCATTGATTAAATCTTGCCCACAGATAAAGGATTGGCTGTAAAACAACGGGAGCATTTATCAGTTTGGTTCATTGTTTATTGATTTAAAGGCTAATTTGTGCCTGACGTCAGGATGCTTTGAGTTGGGATTATGTATTCGGGAATCTATTGGCTTGGCTTTTAGCGTTGAGGAAGAAATCATTCTACCATATTCATATGGGGAAGTGCACTCAGTGACAAACTGATAGATTAGAACAGATATTGGGTGAGACAAAATTGATGGCATCTATTCATTTATGCTATGAATGCATTAGTGAATATTGATTTTCTTTGATGAATAAATATGCGCTTTCTGAAGGCCAAGGTTAAACCTAGCAAATATCTGTGCCTGTTGTCAATGTTTACATTCAGACATCATTTGAGAGCCAATGGAACTTTGTTAAAAATAAGAGAATTTTTCATTTCGCTCCTTGACAATTCATAATTTTTCAAATTTCCGACAACAAATAACCTTACATACAAAGTTACTGGATATAATTTCACAATCACCCATTAGGACCATCCAAGACCACAAAAACTGAATATATATATATATATATATATATATATATATATATATATACACACACACACACACACACACACACACACACATAAAGCTATACATCTAACTCTAATACCATTAGACACAATTCAATCATTTTATCCTGTGTATGAACCATTCTTCATCTCGACTGCTGCTGTTTGCCATGCTGTTGCAAGAGCACATGAAATGGATAAATTTAATATGTGGGAAGGCTTTCCTCCTAAACCAGAGCCTTTATACCCACCCATCCAGCAGCTCTGTCAAATCCCTGACGGTTGCATAGTAACAGAGCTGTGCTTCACCTCAGCTTGATTTAGCAGCTTCATCATGTTGGGATACCGCAGCACTAGTGCCTGTTTGATATTGGCTGTTTTCCTTTTTTTTTTTTCTTTTTTTTGTAACACCAAACTGCAGGTGTTCCTGTCCAAAACAGCTACATCATGCATCCAACAGGTCAGACAAAGTGGTGTGAAGAATCTAACCAAGCATGAAAAAAGGTCAGTGAAAATTAAACGCTAATTAAGTTAGGAATTTGCCCGGCAAGCAACACAGGGAAGAGCAAGAGACAAAAGGCCAACAAAATGGAGGACATCGTCTTTGAGAGCTGTCTTATATATTTTGATTAAACTG
The DNA here is from genome assembly GCF_902362185.1 of Chanos chanos. NCBI lineage: Eukaryota > Metazoa > Chordata > Actinopteri > Gonorynchiformes > Chanidae > Chanos > Chanos chanos. The sequence continues at coordinate 44,091,149 of NC_044500.1, forward strand.
TTAAGTTTTTTAAACACGTTTGGAACTACAATTTAGAAATCTATCTGTGCTCCTTATTCTATTTCAAACTGGTTCCACTAGATCACTGTGAAAGAGCTATAAAAGAGCAATCTCTCATTATTTATGGGTAATTAATTGCTTTCCACACAATATATTGTTACTTTGGATGAAACGAGAGCTGTAGAACACATCAGCCCCACCTTCCTGTGTTGCAAAGGCAAGTGATGATGTGCTTTTTAAGACACTTTGATTCCAATTTGCCACAGGTGTAAGTGCTAATTAGCATGGAGTTTTAATTAGATGCCACTTATTTTTGAAACTCAAAGAATTCAAAATCTGGGGATGGAACTTAACTAGAAAAGTAACCTTTAATACAACAGAAGCATATAATCAAATATGAATCAAGACACAAAGATAGAAGTGAATGTTACTTTGGAAAGAATTTCAACAGTGCAAAATAACTTTTCATTGGCAAATCCAATCAGCTCCCTACATAATGGCCACATGAAATAAAGGGAATCACACAATCCCTGGCCTTGGTTTGGAATACCAAGCATAAAAGTTCACGTAGATGAAAGAAAGATATGCTTTCTAAATAAACCGCCTTTTTCGTGAACAACTTACAGTTTTGCTCTGCACACAAAAATAATGACTGATGTTGAAGGCAAGTTTGATAAGAGACAATGGAGTCTGTAATTTACATGATGAAAGGGGCTTCGCTTACTGAATTTAAGCGTACGTTTAAAAATATCAGCATTGTCTCAACATACAGGAGACATAACAGGAGATGAGTCGTGGAATACTGCTGTTTGGTCTCTGACATGATTGAGGTGAACACGCAGTCAGCATCATAAACTGTATTAAGTATATTGAAATGTCAACATTCATAATTTACTGGCTTGGCTTGATGGACAGTTAGGAGGTTGAGGTTTCAGGTGTACGGAAGACATATCTCACTGAGTCAGTTGCTTCTACAGAGTAGCAAGGTTCAAACACTTATTGCTGCTAATCAAACACAGATGCTTTTTTGGGGTTAAGAATATTCTGCCCTTGGTCTACAATATGTTATTTCTGTTGTCAATCTCTCTCTGATGTCTGTGAGGTAAACTATGATGATGTAATTGGAAATTAAGACTTCAGTCACAAAATACCTAATAGATTCACTTTCTCGTTCTCCTTCCTGATTGTGTGTTTTGATTCACGCTATTTTACATGATTGAGACATGCTTCTTTTTTTTTTCATTTTAATGTTGTGCACTAATAGAAGAAGCGCTGTTGATTGGATATCAGCGAGTGATTCAGATTCACTGAGTCTATTTATTTGTTCCTGTTGTCTATATGCTAATGTGTGTGTATCCTTGTGATTTTTCTGTTCTTTTTTTTGAGAATTCAAAGTATTTCATTTCGTTTCATTCAATATTTTGTGTCTTTGGTAGATAATGATCCGATACTCTGTGATTTCCTTTCACGGATAATCAAAACTGACATGATATTAAAATGCAATCATGTCTCTGTTTAACATTTTGCTGGCTGAACTGAGAATGCAGACGTACGAACGGAGGCAAAAACACAAACCCCCCCCAGTATCAAGTCACGTATTTACACAAGCAAATCCCGTCTGTTTTGCTTGTCGGCAGTGTTTAACATGCCAATAACTCATTCTAACCTAATTTGATATAACACCATATGTCAAATTTATGATGTCTAATCCAGAAGATTCAGCTTTGCAGGTTAACATGTTTGCATTGATTAGAAGTGACATGGCATGTAATGACAGACCGTCATAAAGAGAGAGAGAAAAGGACGGCTCCTCTTTTTCTCTTTCTTTCCTTTATCAGTGCCTGTAATGGAAATGGAAATTAGAGACGACCGACAGAATGTGTTGACATCCATCAGTCTAGCTAGAAAGGAGGATGTTTAGAGTATAGTCAGCGAAAAAAGTCTGACTGGGTTTCAAGTAAACATATGTGAAAAAAAATAAATAAAATAAAATAAAAAAAATAAATTCAGTGGCTCTGAGCTTGAGTTTTTAAAGCATCTTAGAGAGTAGCAGTCTACTTTGTGCATTGCTGATCAGTGCTTTGCTGATCATGTTAGTTTGCAAATAAAATAACTTTGAATGAATGAAGAAATGGGAGGGGGGGGGGATGCTTACATTTTTCTCTGGAATGCTGCTGTCTGAAAAAAAAAAAGCCTTAGTTTTTGATTACTGCTTTCTATCAAGTTGCAATCTTGCAGGAAGAAATTGCAGTAATCATGTAAGTAAAAATGACAGCATCAGAGCTGAAACGAAGACAGGGAAGCCAGAACCTTTTTCTTACGCATAAAATAAACTTTCTTTGATTATCATTGTGCACATACTGTATGTGGACAGATATTTAATATATTAAAACTTCTCTTTCTTCGATGTTATATGTGTGTGTGTGTGTGTGTGTGTGTGTTGTGGTAAACCACAATGCAGCACCCCAATAATCTTTGACTAAATTGTTCCTAACCTTGATGTTAATTTCCTGAAGGAAAATGATCTTGTGTATGCAGCGTTTTGCTCACCTAAGACCAAGCAATTTCACCTTCAACAAGACAAATGATAGCGCACTGATACTTCTGCCCTGAAGGCTGGGGCAGGATGTCCAAAGCAATTAATTTAGTTTCAACCACTTTGTTTCTGCAAAAGTATTCAGTAACTAGTCAGCCCTGCAGCTCCTGATTACCATAATTCCATTTACACGAAAAAAAAACCCCAAACATTTAAATGAATCCAAACCACAATGACTCAGTCAGTTCTAGGCTCAGGAAACGCAAGATGTAGTCTTTGAAAAATATATTAGCTTATGATAAGTAGGTGTACTTACCTAATGTATACTCTCATGTAACACATAACTTTGGAAGTGAAAACTCAAACTGTGACAAATTTGTACATGTACTGACACTGTCAACAGAAACAACAAACGTTTTGCTGATTAAGGCTTCAGATGTCTTTCAGAGCTAGCAGTAAATGTAGAGGATTTTTTTTCATGGAAATATCCATCATTTTCTCATGCGAACTTTCTGAAGACAGATTGGCTTGCAACCTTAGAAAAAGTCTTTTCTATCGAAGCCTGAAGTCTGGAATGCATCAAAATCTGTTCTCTCACCTCCACTTAATATTTTAGGGCAGTGTGACATTCTGCAACGCGACAGCTCCAAAAATACATAGCTCGAAATAGGAAAAAAAAAAAATGGAAGAAAAATGTATGTTCCAGAATGCCGATAAAAAGAGCAGGGCATTTTCTATTTGTCATCCTCAGAAACATCTGAGAGAGAGAGAGAGAGAGAGAGACGGAGTGAGTCAGGGGTGGAGACCAACCCCATCTTCATTTTTGTCTGCACAATGCGTTCACCCTGGGGAAAGTTAATTACATGGATTGATTTTATAATCTGTTTCCCTTAATAATACAAACACAATAATACTGCTTTGCAAGACTAATTAAAACCATATTAAAATAATCAATAAAACCAAAAGTTTCTTCCTGTTTTATGATTAACGCTAATACATTTTCACAGATCTACTGAGAGTAGAAACATTTAAACACACTATGTAAATACCAGCCATATAGTACCAGCATATGTTTGTATCGTCATTCTGTTGGAAAAATGGGAAAAACTTCTCCTCACGGATGGTGTGTCTGATCTAATACTGGGCACTTGACTGTGGTATGAAAACAAGGCCTGACACCAGCTCTAGCGTCAGATAACCTAACAGTCTACCTGTCTATTGTTCCACAGAGAGAGCCACTGCAGACAGCAGAGCCTGTCTAAACAGCCAGACACTCTCCACTGAAGAGTACTCTCAAGTCTGAGAAGTCTAAATAACTCACTAAAGCTTGACCTACACACACACACACACACACACACACACACACACACACACAGTGAGAATACCAACGGCTGAAGAACCTTATCGCTCAAAGGCTGATTACTCTGGCTAGACACCATAGCTTTCTGCTCTACTTTGGCATTTTATTGAATCTCAAAATAGAAACAGTGAATAACAAAAGAATCAGCTAAGAGCAGCTTCACTCATTCCCAAGATTAAAAAAAACAAAAAAAAAAAAATAGAGGTCAACAAATCCAAACGTGTGATCACTTTAATCTCCAAACATCAGGAGAAAGACGTTTCAGAATTGATTGCAGGAGCTTTTGTTTGCCTTGCATGCCCGTATCGTTATCTCGCATTAAAACGAGTGTATACGGAGCTTTCTCCACGGACATAAATCACACGGGCCTCCCTCCGCCAAGCCTGCGGTGGAACAATCAATTACATTCCTGCAGACAGAGAGGAAGAGGCCAAACCAGCGTCCCTCACCCTTCTCATTTCCATAATTGTTCCCTTAAAGTCATGCAGATTAAAACACTTCATCCAAAGAAACTTGTTCATAAACCTCTGTGGCAATGCACCGATTGACAAAACCACCGACGAGAGGCTAAGCATAAAGGCTATATGATCTAGCTATACGACAGAGGCCCTTACTCAGTCTTCGGATTGTACTAAAGTTCTTACTCAAACGCAAGTCTTAACCGAAACCGCTAACTGTCCCTGGTAAATACTGCAGGGGGGGAAAAAAAAAAAACAGGTTAAAATTTAATTCTTGGACAGAAGTGCTCATCAATTTTTCACGTGAAGTCAAAATGACAAACGTTTCATTGTCGCATTAGCATCTCTAATCACTAATTGAACGAATTAGTTTGACTGAATGTTTTTCATGGTGAAGAACTGGCTCTGCTTTAGATTAGGCAGTGTTGAGGCATGGTGAACGGCTAAGCTTGGACGGGGCGGCTCGTGTGTACGCGTCCAGCGGTGCCATGGCGCTCACACTGTGTTTCTGTAATGAGATGTTCTCCAGTGTTGTGACCCCGTTGACCGGTCTCAGGGTTTCGCTCTGCTTGAAACAGATGAGGAGAAACAGTGGATGGCTCGGGTCAACGGCCTTGAGGTCGAGTGGTCATTCAAGTGTGAACAACATTCACATGCAACTCCTCTGCCTGTCTGTTCACTTATGGAACCCAATGGAGCCCAGTCGCTGTGTGTTTCAGCATAACTAAACAGTGATGTTACAAGTGGACAATTTTTATGTTTCTTCTGGGAATTGTAAATTGATACCCTCAGCAGCGTAATTATTTATATCTATAATGCAAATCGTTCATTATTAAGTTGGAATGTTTGTGTTCTGTGAATGTGCAAGGATTTTTTTTTTTGTGTTTGTATTGAATTCTCAAGGGAAGAATTGAAAAATTATTATTACTGACTGCTGTGTTATGATTGCTCTAACATGACTGAGAATATTCATGCTCTGAGGCAGTGTTTGTTACATTACCCAGAGAACGGTCTAGCAATGTAAAGCCGTGGAGAGTGTTACACAGAGCTGAGATATCAAGGATCTGATATAGATTAAGACAGAGGAAGATGATGACCTCATGTTTGTTCAGTCAGTGTTTCGGACACTTCCTGTCATTTTGGACAAGCGATGCAGTCATGTCTTTCATGCATAAAAAAAAAAAAAAAAAAAAAGGCTGGCAAGTATTTTCAAAGCTCATCAAATATAAAACAATAATTTATTATTTCTCTCATTTCACCAGACATCAAATTGTGGCTAACTAAGGATTTGTTATGCTGTGTTACTTTGCAATGATACATCGAGTCCTACGAAGGCTTGCTGACTACAATGGACTTCAATGATTAAAAAAAACAAGCAGATTTAGTTTTTGACGTGTCTGATGCATTTTCAATTCAAAGATCTGGAAAAGATGCACAAACTATTCACTTCTGCTTATGTAACAGAAGGTACACACAGTAGCTGTTTTTACTATTTGTGTTATAAAAACAGCTCCTCCTCTAAACTTTGAAAACTGCGATGCTATTTAACTCTTGTATATTGTACAAATATGTCTTCCTAAAAAGGATATTTTGTGATGACCATGAAGCTAAATATTTTGCATTTCTTTAATAGGCAAAACATATGCAACAAAGTAAAATACTGATAAAAGTTACTGGTTAAAAAAATTGTAATAAATGTTGGCAAGTGTTTACTTATGGCACATAGTCTGTTTCAAAAAAACCTTTAAAAAGACCCAAATATCACGAGACAGTTCATTAATATTGCATATAAACATATTATTTAAAACAGCAAGCACAAGGTAGAAACTTACAGGGACCACCAAAAAAAAAAAAAAGTTTTTATGTCCATTTCTAAAGAATTCATCCATCGTCCAAGTCCATCAACAAGAAATTGACTGAGACCATCTACAGACTGCTCACTGTAAAGTTCCTTCAGGCTAGGGGATTCTTCTTCTCCTATTTACAAATGTTGCCACATTGAACGAGGCAGGATTCTCTACCCCAATCGGTAGTGTCTATGTACAACTCACACAAATAAAGAGACACGTCTACACCGTGGTCACTGAGAGTAGGGAGTTGTACACTCGAGTGCCGTCGGGAGACTTTGTACCATGGGTTAGCAGTTCCTGGATAGTCATCCAGTTGTCAAAGATTTTCTTGTTCCTCTTTTTCATCATCTTTTTGTGGCTCAGTTCGATAATGTTGAGCTCCTTTTTGTCTTCCACGCCACATCCTTGTTCCTTCAGACAGTCCATGCGACTTTGCTTCATAAACTCCCTGCGCTGGCGTTGCTCCTTGGCACGCACCACGTGCTGCTTGCGTTCCTCCTTGCTCCAGTACCGGCCCATTTTCAGCTCGCTGACCGCGTCGTCGTCCGTGGTCATGCCGCTGCGCTCCTCCCGGATCCTCAGGGCCCGTTCCTTCAGGAGCTTGTCCCGGACGGGCCGCTTGGTGATGTAACGGGTCCCGTCGCTCCGGATCTTCACCTTCCACTCCATCTTGGGCTCGAGGTCACCGGAGGTCACGGGGTCGCGACACATGCTGGCCAGGCTCATCTGGCTCTGGGCGTACTCCACCGCAGATTTCTGTTGGATCAGCTGCATGTAGCTCTGGTAGTGCTGGGCATGGGCAGGAATATGGGCATGCTTGTAAGGGGAGTGGCCCTGAGTCAGGCGGCTGGGTTTACGTTCCTTGCCCTCCGCTTGGACGCTAGACTCGGACTCCTTAGAGGAGGTTGGGCGGCCGCGGCTGGCCCCACAGGCTTCCTGGACGGGAGACAGAAGGGGTTTCAGGATGCGCCCGCTGGGGCCGGCAGAGGTGCTGGGACCAGCTTCGGCCTGGTTTTCAGCCCCTCTGCGCAGGGAGTTGTCCGGGGAAAGTTCCAGAGTGAGCGGGGTGCTCCGGCAACTCTCCCCGGTGTTGTAGGCGCTGGAGCTGTCCTTGTCCGATTTCTCCGGGAGCTCGGTGATGTCAGAGAGCTCGTGCCGGCGTGCGTCTATGCTGGTGTTGTAGTTGCGGAAGCCGCTGTTGTGCAGCATCCAAGACTCGCGGCACTGTTCGCGCAACTGCTGCATCTTATGCGCCCGAACGATGCTCAGGCATTCCAACTCGATGGTGCGCAGCTCCTCGTTGAGGAGCTCCAGCTCCTTGTCTACTCCCTCTTCTCCTGCGCCAACACCTGCGCTGGAACAGTACAGGCCCTGCTGCTGACCGCTCCGCACCTGACACTTCAGCTCCAGGAGCTCGCGGAAGCGCTCGCACTCGTCCGCCGGGATGCCCAGGAAATCGGCGTCGGCGTAGTCGGCGGAGATGAAGGACTCGCTGCTGAAGGGAAGGTCTCCGCTTCCCAGAGTGTCCTGGCTGTAGGTCAGTTTGCGGCAGCTGCCCAGCGTGTTGGAGGCGGTGGTCTGGTCGTCCCCTAGGTTCTCTTGCTCGGAGCTCTCGTCGTTCCGGGTGCTTTCGTCCGTGCGGCCCACCCCGCTGTCCTTCTCCAGCTGGTTGGACAGAAGGGTGGCCGTGTCCGTCGTGCCCCCGTCTTCTTCCAGTTTCTTCTGTCAAAACGCAAACAAAGGGGAAAAGCTCCTCAATGCACACAACACTCACAAGGTTTCTCAGACTTCCAGCTCCATTTGACCTACAGGGCTGCATTTTTTTGCATCCTTGCACACACCTCGTTCTACTTTACCTAATACAGTCTTTGACTTATTCAGTTTTGTTTGTCTGTGGTAGGTATGAATAAAGATCAGCTGTCCAATGGTAATCCTTGGACTAGAGTGTATAAAAATATCATAAAGGCATTTTCAGAAAGGCATATTCAAAAGACTTTATTTTAACAGTATGAGCTGACATAGTCCTGTGTTGTTTCAGAAGCTTAGCACAGGATCAAATCATGCTATGTTATCTGTTGTTGGTGACTGGATGATTGACAGTAGTGATGTGACTGACTGATCTGTCAGTTGATGGGTTCTGACAGGTCAGTCAGGATTGACTGATGTAAATGTAGACTGATACTGACAGGTGACACGGCGATTGATTGTGGCTGATGAATAACTCTGTGATTGACTGTTTTACCTGTTGGAGCATGCTGGCAGTGAACTGCATGGCCTGGTGATGCTGCTGCTCCAACATGTCCATGTGTAAGTCATCCAAAAAGTCATTCCTGTCATCGTCCATCCAACCCTCATCCAACTACAGAAGGTAACAGAAAAGAGATGCATTCTATCAAACTCTTAATATCAAACCATTTAAGTCATTTCTCTCTGGACTGATACATCATAATAACTCTCAGTAATATAATATATGTTCATGTCTGGAATGTTGCAGAATTTCAGGAATTTGAGAACAACTGTTCAGTAGGGAGACCGCAAAGGATCTGAGTTCTGGGCTAGTGTGTATGTGTGTGTGTGTGCGTGCATGTGTGTGTGTGTGTGTCAGCATTCTTACCTGTATCTCTGGCCGTGCCACTAGCAGACACACGTTCTGATTTTCCTCACTTGTCAACAGAGCCACTGCATCTTCCCTATTCTGAATCTCAACACCATTGATCTAACAGAGGAAGAAAAACAGACAGATTTAACACATTTTGAATACTTGAACACCTGCAAAACAAAACACAGCTTGTTTTTTTTTTTTTTTTTTTATGTTTTAGACGATTCCACATTTAGCCACTTTTTTAAAACAAAACTGACCTGAATGATCCTGTCGCCCTCTCTGATTCGTCCGTCCTTTGCTGCAATGCTGTTCGGATCAATCTAGTAGAGAGGATGAATGGATCAATTTCAATACTAAATATTCCAAACCACAAATAAAATAGACCCTGATTTTATGATGAGACGTATTGCTGAGTCATTTTGTCCTCTGTGTGGTACAATAACCACGTATTCATTTTTCAATATTAAAGGGTGTAACCATTTTTTTTTGTTATAAAAATTAGTTTTGGTAACTATTCAATGTCAGAGCTAAGCCATTAACAAAACGTAGGGAATATGATTTTCCAAACGTAATTATCCCTTGCTGTGACACAAATGTGAAACATATGGCAAGAGTATCAAAATCGGTTTCTATTATGGGATAAATTACATTCTTATCTGTGGATTATCAGGGCTTAATTCAAAATCATGTCGGTGGCCTGGTGATAATAAAATGACGAATGAAGCGCTACAAAATGGACATCCTCTATTTCCATAATATCCATCTCCAACCACGCCATCAGATTAATTTCCCAAAGACGGGAACTGGCGGGCTTCCTGTCTGTAAATGAACGCATTACACCAACTATCTTGGAGGTGCAGCTACCTGCCAGCGCGTCCAAAAAAAAAATGGTTTTGTTTACTTATGACGCAGCGTCCTGAACATACCTCGCTCACGTAAATTCCTGTCTCATCTTCATCGTCAGTCCGGTAGCACACGGTGAGTCCCAGCTTATCTTGGACATTGGATCTGTACAAATCCACTTCCTATGGGAACAGAAAGAAACACGCGTCACGTTTTCTGACCGAACTACAGCTCGATTCCACGCCTCCCGACAGCCATCCTTCATAAATCCTTCGGGATCCCTCAGCAAAATTAGGGTAAAAAAGATGTCTGTACGTTACACGACACATGTGCAAACATCATTGACTCTGCCCTTAACCCTGGCTGCTTGTGAAAGCCATGCATTTTTCATAGGGGAGGACGTGACACAATGACAGAGAACCTCTGGTCTGTTTTTACCGGCCCAACCCCGTCCATCACTCATCAGCATGTGTAATCAGTGAGATACAGACACAGATAGACGCTCTCCGGGGATCTGCCAGAGAAAGTGGATGAGGAGAGAAGAGAGGAGGAGAAAGGAGGCGAGAGGGTTGACCCCCCCCCCCCCCCCCCCCCCCACTCTCTCTTTGTTCTCCCCGTCAGCAGCTGACTTTTGAAATCTCCGCTAATCTCTCTCCAAACTCACCAGACGCTCAAAAGAGTTTCAGTGACGTATTGTAAGGGTGGTTACAAAACATGGAAAGACTAAGCGCCGTATAGCCCTGCGCTCCAATGTGGCCCGCATCTGTAAGTCGCTGTAATCTGCAATTGACCACAGTGGATTTCATTCATAGGTTTGATTTACCTTAAAGACAAAGAGCTTTCCCCCTGAGCCTCTGTTGGCGGTATTTCACGCCCCTGTTGGGTGGAACTACACTTCTGTTTAACGTGTTGCGTAACATCATTAAACACATGAGCGAGAGCAATGAAGTGAATACGTTAAGACCCGATAACTTAGAGGATTAGGACTCCACAACTGCACAACTAAACATTACTGACATCCGCCCCTTTTGTCCTTACAGTGCACGAGAAGCTGATCCGACATCAGTTTGGTAGCGGGCATTTAACAGTCTAAAAAAAGCAGAGGCCCCAGAGTTTGGGTGTCTTTGTTATGCTTCTAGTCATTGATCTTCTGTGTCCGTGGGGGCCAATGTGGCAACTCTAGGCTGTGCCTGAGGTCCAGTGAGGGGTCAGAGAGAGAGAGACAGAGAGAGAGAGAGAGAGAGAGAGAGGGAGAGGGAGAGAGACGGAGAGAGAGAGATGGAGAGACTTTGTGCTGGGCATCTGGCCTTGATGAGCTCTCTGAACTTCACCTCTCTGCTCTTTGTCATTTTATTAATGTACCGAGACATCCACTGACCTCGCGCTCTCTATCTCCTTCCTGCACTCTCATTAGGGCTTAATCTATCCATCGTTAATGCCTTTTATCAGATCCATCACTCCACTCAGCCATTCCTCTCCTCTAATTATCCCTTCTCCCTCCTCCGCCATGTCTCCGAGTCTGACGTATTAGGCCGTGTCACGTTAAATAATGATGCCATCGTCTGGCATCTGTTCTGCGGGATACTACAGACAAGGCCAATCTGCTCCTGTCTCTTCTGAAGGTTTAAGTCTCCTCGCTGGGTCGGAGCGAACCGGTATCATCGATACAGCTGATGGATTAGCATTTTTACCGAAGTGCTGACACACAGAGCCATCGGCATGGAGACAGTGAGGTCTCGAGATGGGACGGTTAAAGGGAAGCGGCGTCAGATGTCTGAATGTACATCTTCATTTAGAGGGGAGAGAGAAAGGGATGGAAAATGATGGGAGAAAAGAGGAGAGAGAGACAGAGAGAGAGAGAGAGAGCTAGAGCTTGGGAGAAATAGTGTGTGTATGTGAGTGTATTTGTGTGTGAGTGTGTATGTGAGAATATGTGTGTGTGTGTGTGTGTGTGTGTGTCTTACCTCATACTCCAGCTCTTCCCGTTCCATTTCCTGCTGCATGCCCTCTAAGAATTCATTGGGGTCGAAATAACCATGTCCAGGAGAGTGTCTATAAAACCAACATCATATTATAAAAGTGCACATCACTGAAGAACTGTCTTTCAGAAACCAATAACATTCTCTTCAAAAAGGCGTTCTTCTAATCAGTCCATTTCATTGACAGCACAATAAGAAAATTTCATTTGGTTGTACTATCAATTTCATGGTGCATTCTGGAACATTTTAATTAAAAGAAACTAATCAGCAATATAAAAGACATGAAATGAAAATTCTGGTTATGAGTTAAAGGAATGAATGAATCAATTCATGAACAAATGAACGAACGAATGAACAAACGAACCACTTGATGAATGATTCACTCAGTAAGTTGGGTAAAAGTACATATCAAAGTGCACAATCAATCAGAAATGTCAACGCTGGTTTTAACGTGACAGCAAAATTAATTAAAACGATCAGACTCGGCCAATTAAGGAGGGAACAAGTCTGTCTATTCTGAATGAAATATGTTGACGCTTCAGGCCACGTACAGAGAGATATGAGGAGTGACAGCAGGTCAGTGTAGACATGCAAATCCAAATGAACCAGAGTGTTTAAACAATGCTACACACCCAGGGCATATCCAGACACAGTCTAACAGGTGCACTACCACACGCTCACTCTACGTAGGACACATACCAATCCCTGGGCGAAAGCACACACAACTGTGACTATCTGAGATCAACTATAGAGCTCAGTGCAAACAAACAGCTAATATTTTTGGGCTCCACAGGACACTGTGGTGTAAATTTCAATCTGAACGTATATTTAGGTAGGAGGAACATGCTTTATATTGTGGTACAAACTGCTGCATACTTTTGAGCTCAACTGAACTGTTTCGTTTTTATAAAGTAACTGCTATGCAAATACCGTGTAACTACACCTGTGTGAATACACAAGTATTACATTCAAGTTCTAAGCGTACTTCTCACACACTCTTGTACAAAATGGTTCCGACCAATGCATAAAGTGTGTACGGGTGATTTGATTGGTCGCGGGAGGTATCACTCACTCCTCTGGCAGCAGGTATTGGTCTAGCACAGCCACCGGTGTAGCGGGGGCGGGAAGTTTGCTGAGGGCCATGATGTGTTGGAAGGTGATGTCGGTCTGGGTGCTGGTGTCCACCACCTGGGCGTCGCCGGAGGGTCCGGCGGGTTTGGGTCGCGGAGCCCTACGCAGAACCTGCACCATGATGGGTTCCTTGGCCATGCGGAAGGCCTCCACCGCCTGCTCATGCGTGGCTTTGGACAGATCCTTCCCATTTACCTAAAAAAAACACAAACAGAGAAACAAAGGTCATTTTAGCTTCTTTTCACCGTCACTTCAAGGAGCAGCGGGCAGCCTTCCTTGGCGCCCGGGGAGCATTGGGGTTAAGTGGATGTTGGGCCTGGGAATTGAACCAGCAACTCTCCAGTCACAAGCCCGGTTCCCTAACCTTTAGACCCTAGCTGCCACCACGTCAGTGACAGTCATGAGTATTCCAGTGACTCATCACTCTCACCGATGTTTCAGAGCCTATCCACACATGACCCGTATGACTACTGAAGGTCTGAACGCAGACATTTAAACATTTAACGTTCTCAAAAGCCCAGATATCACCTCTCTATCTCTCTCCATAGTAACACGCGAGCACGTTGAGATTTGTATATTTCATAATCTCTACCGATGAAGACCAGCTGATCCAGCTGCACACTCTGTGTTCAGTTATTAATGTTAGAAGAGATTGCTCATAGACATTTTCAGGAGAGGCCTGTAAAACCACCATTTCTTTTTTTCTTTTTTTTTTTTTTATCTCTGAAGTTCCATTCATCCTTGTCCTCATTCTACCTAACAATCATACATACTGTTCCCTAACAGACAGAGGGGGGAAAGAAAAAAAAAAAAAGGTTCTAATTCACTAGAGACTTTTGTAACTGTGAATAGTGTGATTCTCTCTCTTTCTTTCTCGACTGTTTCCTTCTATTCACAGGGAGAGAAGCTGCTGAAGTTTGTTCTCCCTCCGGGGAGCATTTTCCCTCTCAGTGAGTCCTTTTCAGACAATGACTCTCCAAGAACAGCTCAACTGACTCTGAACACAAACTCCACCCCGTGTGGATTTAGCTCTGAATGAAAGCATTGATTCCCATAGTGAGAAAACCAAACACTGTGACAATTCAAACTGGGCTGTTTCGCACTGTTTCCCAGTGTATGCATACATACGAATGTGGACACGCACACGTGCGTGCACACACACACACACGAATGCACAAGTGAACACACATGCATGCACATACGCACGCACGCACACACAAGCTCTAGTATGATTGTTCTACAGGGCCACAGAGTGTTTTACTGGGTTTGTGCTTGCCTAAGCAGAAAGGACAGTTAATTAGAACGAACCCCTCTTTAATTAATCAGGGTCGTTAGCCAAACCGAATGTAGGAGCCTTGATTTGCTGTAAGTAATTTAAGGCTAGTGAAATATGGAGATGCCCATAGAGATTATGTGAGGGCATATGGTAACGTGGGAAGATGAATATGTGTGCGAAAGGGCCACACTACGTCACATGGCAAACTAATTACGTTTGGATCTGCGATGGTGAAATACAAAAAAATGTAGGGGATCTGTACACGCTTTTCTTGCGGAAAACAAACAGATTGATTGGGAACGCCACCAAATTCAGCTGGGAAAGATCTGCGATACATATGGGAAAAAAATATAACTGTATATTATATATACATCATTATAGTTATAGTTATATATTCTACTGGAGGATATTGTATATAATGGACAGATATGAATAATGGCATATATATTTTCATTTTATACTTTTTTGAGGGGGGGGGGGGGGGGGGGGGTGAGATATCCTCACCCACATAACTTCTGTAAAACTAAGGCACAAACAAGGGAGCTTTGAAAAATTTCTAAAAAAGAATAGAACATGCTATTCTATACTCAGTAGGGCTTTTTTTTCCTTTTTGTTGCTGCACATTTCCAGCCTCGTCAGGAATCCACACTTACAGAAAGAGGACACAAGCTCTCTCATAAAAGGTTTGGAACGTGCATAAGTTAAAGGCAGTGAAAGTCTTATTTAGATGCTGAGGGACCAGGGGGACTGTTAGCACAGCTGCTAGCTGTGTATCGCACTGCTAGTCTTATCAGTCTGCTAACACAACCTCCACCCTGAGTGGTGCTTTCAATCATAACAGCTTTCCGAATTTGTTCATTTGTGATTCCTGGACGAATGAGGCCTTTGATAGGATCTGAGCCTGGGGCTGTCTTCATTTCAAACACTAACCGCTAACTCGCTGATCTCCAGCTGCGCATGGGCCAAGAGAGTGGAGTGTGTGTGTGTGTGTGTGTGTGTGTGAATCTACAGCCCAGAAATAGCCACTGTCAAGAGCTCATAGTGTAGCATTTCATCATGTTGGATTGGCACATGTTTATGTGCATTTCATCATCCATTTAGCAGAGTGCACACACACGCATGCACACAAACACACATGTACGCACGTCCACGTCCATGTCCACACACACACACACACACACACACACACATCTACACATGTGCATGTGCACAAATAAATATGCTCGAGCACTCAGCAAACAAACAAACAACATAAACACCCAAATATGGGGATTAATTTTCTGATAAGAACGCTCTTGCCTCGAATGATTTTCTCCGGTCATATCTCATTTGCGGGGATATCGGAGCTCTCCAAGCTCTGGTCAGAAAATCAAAATAACCCCACGGGGGAATCATTTATGACTGACACCCACTGGAGACTGTCTGAGCTGAGTTTGTGCTTCCAGCTTCTAAAATGAACATTAGCATTGATAATGAGACTTTTATGGATTTTCAATTCATTCAGTAGAATGTTCCATTCTTACTCATCAACACAGACAGATATATGTGTGTGTGTGTGTGTGTGTGTGTGTGTATGCACAGGAAAGGATGGGGAAATGTTCACTTTAGGTTTGAAGAGGCTATGTGCTTAGTAATAACCAAAAAGGGATTAATACTAATCTTGGCCTTGAGGATAATTGGATCATCCAGAAAGAGCTCAACTTCTACTTATGAAACATCAAAACTCTGCACAGAAGTAATAGCTTCCCAAATTCACAATTTGCATTGAATAATTGAACATGGAGCAATTGGAATGGGAAATCTAAAAAACAAAAAAAAAACCAAAACAAAAAATACCAAATAGGCGTAGGCTGAAAGTTTTGTGAAGATTCTTCCTATCTGTAAACAATGAGACGCAGGCGTAACCTTCCTTTCCCTGATTGCCAGGGCTGGTTCTGCTTTGGTTCGTTCTCTACTTCAATCTCTCAAGCGTGTGCTCTTTCTCTCTCTCTCTCTCTCTCTCTCTGTCTCTGTCTTTTTCTTTCTCTCTCTTAATCTGTAGATCATCTGAGAGGAACAGACGTGTCTATGTGTTGCTCAGCTCTCAGTCAGGCTTCAGTGCGCAGGAATCCCACTGCCCCCTGATTCCAGCGACCCTCACACAAAGCGCTGGCCCTCTGAGAGAGGCAGGGCTGTTCCGCCTCACTGCACTCCATACAGGCTTCCCACTCGGTTCCCCTGGTTACCATTCAACAAGTCCGCCTCAGCTGGTTCATGTGGTCACCGCTCGGCAGACTCACCTCGGCTGGTTCACGTGGTTACCATTCAACAAGTCCACCTCAGGTGGTTCACGTGGTTACCATTCAACAAGTCCACCTCAGGTGGTTCACGTGGTTACCATTCAACACGTCCGCCTCAGGTGGTTCACGTGGTTACCATTTGTAAAACTCACCTCTGCTGGTCTCTGCGTTTACCATTCAACGAGTTCACTTCTGGGATTTCCCATTTCTACAGTTTCCCCTTGGTAAAGAACAGGCCGAATGTAGCAACCCCACAGAGCTAGGGCTGGATGCATGGATGAATGGATAACCTAAACCAATGGCCTGACCCTATTTAACACTGATGTTCCACTGTGCCTAATATACAGTCATCTGACCCAGCAAACATGGGCTTTAACCTCACAATACAGCGGACTAAAAGAACCGTGTGATGTTCTGTTTATATAGATTCAGTTCCAAATATGTCAACTGCTCCAAACAAAAAACTGAGAAAAGAAGAAAGGAAAAGTTTTTGTGCATAATGGTGTACAGCGCTGCTGTGAAAGTTTTGTGGTGTAAAGGTAAAAGCTTCCATTAAATTCTCTCACGGCTCTCCCATCCAAGTGAATTATACTGGGAACTCACGCATGTGCTCTTTGGTCTAGAAACGTCCACTACTGAGGCACTAATGGAAAAGCTCTCTTTTGTAACTATTATTTCCTTTCATCTAAAAGTTGTTCTTTTCCTGCGTCCGAACACACCGACTATGCCTCCCCTGTGTGATACTGTGAAGTGTGTTTGTGGAGAACAGAGTGGTCTTGTCCTGGAGGCAATTAAGAGCAGCATCAATTCTGCTCCTCCAGATGCTCCCTTAAAAAAAAACGGGGTCTGATAGAAAAGCAGTACTAAGTCACGGTCAAAGACAGGGTTACTGTGACATGAAGCATGTCACTCTGTGTGTGTGTGTGTGTGTGTGTGTGTATGTGTGTGTGTGTGTGTGTGTGTGTGTGTGTGTGTGTGTGTGTGTCTGTTCAGTCTCTCCCTGACTATATGAATGTCGACATGTCGCCAAACAAATTTAGTCACGAGACTGAGAACGCAGGACACCTTCCCTTAAGACAACAACTGAAGCTACCTCTGGGGCATGACCAAAATATACTACAAACAGACAAGTTGGCTATTATGGGCTGTTTGGTTTCAAAATGAATTCTTACATTAGATCTACACTGTTCCTCTGGACTAGCTTGAAACCTCTAATGGGCGTTTTGTAGAATTTAAAAGCGCTTCCGCTGCATTGTGTTACAGACTGAGGGAACTCTTGGGTCTGAGGTGAACTTCTGCCAGGGAAAAGCCAAACCTCCTCTCATTTGTGAAGAGGTTGGAAAATCTGTAGGAACTCAGTCTATTAATGTCCTTTCAACAGCCTCCCAAATGCCACGCTCTACTCTTCTGTTCCTTCTTCTTTTTCTGTTCCGTTTTCAACCCCCGTTTCTCTCTCTATGGTTCAATACGCTTCTTACGCAAACTCTTCAAAGTTTGCGCTTTTTTTTTTTTTGTACGGAGAGAATGAAAGGAAAAGGAGGAAGAGAAAAAAGAAGGGTTTATTTGATGGCAGAACTTGAGTGGCTTTAAGGTTTATTCTTGGGGGGTTGGGGGGGGGGGGGGCCTGATTGTCTGAGTGGCAGAGCGGACAACCTGAATATGGGTCAGCTCAGTTCCAAAACCGTGGTTAATCCGTCTTTTCTCTCACATTTTACTAGTTTTAACAAGAAGCTAAGGAATCTGGCAGGGCTTGCTAATGCTCTTTCTCGGTCTTGCGCATGTCAGTCCTTTCAGACGTTACGCTGAAAACTTCCTCGCTCGAACCGAAACACAGAGAGCTTTATGTAGCACGGTACATACCGCTTTTTACCGAGGATTACCAAGGAAACGGAGAGACACTAATGCTGTGGTTGAGAGAGAGAGAGAGAGAGAGGGGGACAACCTGGAAAACGGCACCACTGTTTACCTATTCTGGATTATGTTTAAGCCTAGGATGCTCCTCTGTCCTGGAAAAAAAAAGAATATACACCCCCATCAGTTCCCTCAGGATTAAACTGTGTTCTTTTTCCTCTCTCTCTCTTTCCCACCCTGTTAATGAACCTTCCTTAAGGGCTTCATCAATGAAAATGTTTCAACTTTCCCACAGTCTAATGAGTCAAACTCTGCCTCTCATTCACATATTAACTAGATCTGATGCAAGACCTAACTCCACGATGCCTCACTTTCAGGGGTTTTTTTTGGTATGTTTTATCTGTTTGACAAATGTGATATAACTGGTTGAGAAAGATGATCAGGGTAGCTGTATGTTTTGAGTAATGATGATGATGATGAGGAGGAGGATGATGATGACGACAATAGGATGTAGGGTGTTTACATGCTCTATTAAAAAAAAAAAAAACTCACTCTTCACTTATTATTACACCTGTTATTACACCCTGTGTCTTATTACACCTTTGAAATGAATTGGTCAGTGTCTTGCTCTCTTGTGGATACCGGCCAGTGCTTAGTGATGTGTATCATTAGGCCTAAATACTTAGCGGCAGAAAAGATTACACCAGTCAGTATCTCTCCCAGGCTCCTGCTTTAGATTTACGCTGAAACACTCCTGGTATTTTTCTTTTCGAGGTGGGGGGGGTAGAGGGGGGATTCGACCCACGGGGATGTTTCTAATGAACCAGATGGCTGAACCAAAGGGTTTGTCTGCCCATGCTTCAACACACATATCCTGGTCTCCTCTTTCCAACCTCATCTTTCTCCATTCAATCTCACTAAAACATGACAGGGTCCCAATGGGGCAGTAAAGACCAGCAGACCACCAAATCCAGTCTCGAGCTTTACTGCCTCCAAGTACAGAGTGCCAAAATTTGCCCAGTCGATCCCAAAATATCTGCTGGGGACCCAGCCTAATGTCTTCACACTGACCAAGCGAAAGCAGACAAGAATCTACCTTCTCAGCACCAATCCTGCTGCCGCTGATCTTTTCAGACCAAGCGTAGATAACGAATCTTCCTCACGGCGAGTCGACAAAAAAAAGCGGTATCTGCTGTCTTGTCACAAAAAAAAACTGTCTTGGGGGTTTCATCAGATTCACAAACACGGTCACTCACAATACCGCAGCTAACAGGAGAGAATCGACAATGGAGCATGGATTCTAAGGAGGGCTACATTGCACATGTTCTCTCTCTATACACAAACAGGGTGACACTCGCTGACCCTGGTCACACAATGTACTCGGGGACCGTCAATCTCCACAGACACATCCAGTCATGTCTCTACAACTCACTCTGCGTATAGTAGCTTAATTGACAGGCAGGGGCACTGCGGATGATTGGTCTCAGAGGGGACGGGTCTGTCTATCTGGGGATAATGAGGAGTAATGGTTCTCCCCTCATCAGCATTCAGATTGGACCTGTGTGTGTGTGTGTGTGCGAGGAGCGCTTTGATAAGACCTTAAGGCCCCCCCCCCCCCCCCCGCCCCAAACCAACATTCAAATGATTTATTCATAACACCGCGTAAACATAAGGGACACGTCGACGTATTCGCGAAAAACGTGTAAAACGCACATTGTTTGGCGCCGTTAATCGTGTCCTGTCTGTTTCCCCGTGAATAATCGCAGCCTCTCCACCCGGTGTGGAGCAACATCCTTCAATCAAAGTGTTAAAAGCAGTAATTTGGTCTTTGTTTATCGCTGCAGATGTAAATGCAAAAGACGTCACAATGGAGCTAGTTTTTTTTTTTTTTCTTTTTCTTTTTTTTCCCTCCCATGGACAAAACAGATGCATGTATGTAATGAGAAAAGATGTGAGGTAAGAGTTAATGCGTGACCTAGACTGAAACATGCTGTTCTCATCTTGAACCTGGTATTTTAACAACCTTTCTCGATGGAGAAAGGAAAACAAACCTCTCCACAGAAAAAGTCATCTTACTATGTTTAGACTGAGAATTTCATGGGGGGGGGGGGACGACACTCCAGTCTTGTAATGGTGTTCATTTTTAATGTGTCCCCATAAAACGGCTCTGTCTGTCTGTCAACACGCACCACCACATCTCTGTGTAATTTAAGAATGACATAAAACACATCATTAGGGCTATAGTCAGCCAACAGTTTCATACATGACAATAGTATCAGTCATTGATTTGGACTTTGGTGGAATCCAACTCATGACAATAACAAGGATAAAAACATTTGTCCTTCTCCTATAGAAATTCTTTAATTGGATATTTGCTATGTCCAGATGCTCCACTGCCTTGCTCTGTGTGTTTGATTGTGTGTGTTTGATGTGTGTATGTGTGTGCGTGTATTTGATGTGTGTGTGTTGTGTTGTGTCTATGGGGCTTTGTTATGTTATGTCTGTGAGCAGCAGGGGGGCTGCCGTGGTAACGGTGACGTGAGATGTGGAAGCAGGGGCCAGTGATCAGTCCCCCGTGGCTGCTTACCACCTGTTTTACCACGAAACAGATGTGTGAGCGCACCAGGGCAGACCTCCCTCTTATTAACCCCCCTCCCCACAGCCCCCAGACCCCAGCCAGGAGCTTTTGTTTTTATACCATCCCTCTGTCAAGCTACATTATGAGGGGAAAAAGAGAGAGGGACAGAGTGAAAGAGAGAGAGAGAGAGAGAGAGAGAGTGAAAAAGAAAGAGGGACTAAGAGAGAGAAAGAATGAGAGGAAGAGAGAGAGAGAGAGAAAGAAAGAGAGGGAGAGAGCGAGAGAGAGAGAGAGAGAGAGAGAGAGAGAGAGAGAGGGAGAGAGAGAGGGTACCAGTCAGTTAAGGAACTGTATCCACTGGGTTAGAACATCTCTAAAAAATGTTGAGTGAAAAAGAGATATTACTGCTCGCTGACTGGCCCCAGCTCATGTCACTGTTGCCTTATATTTCGATATGAATACTTCTTGCAAGTCTCATTCGCACAATTGGTCACAAACAATCCATACGTTTATTCCATCCCTTTTAAGTACGCCAGCATCCAGGCTCCGACAGTCCCTCAGCAGAAACCTCTTTAACCTGAGGGAACAGCGCCTGTATAACAGACAGTCTGGACCAAAGAGCCCCAGAGTCCTGCTCATGGCTGGTCTCTCATTAAGGCCAGGGTCTTAAGCCAGTTACACATAAGCCCCATCACCATTAACAGCCACTTCTGCAAAGATTAGGAAACTCTAGACTGTCAAACAGAGTTTCCACTGCCCTGCGTCCACACACCCTGCTGCGTCTATGTAGTCCCCCCCCCCCCCCCCCACCCCACCACAAAGCCCTCCACCCCGGCTTTGAACAGGGAGCTCTGGGTTCACTCTCGCACAGTGAGGTCAAGCTAACATGAAGATGCTGGGTACATCTCTCTGCGCGACTTCTCTTAGCTTTGAATTTTCTACCCTTGAAAAGGAAAAGTGGCCTCCTCCGGTGCCCCGGGCGGCGCTAATAAGCTTTTCCCGATCAGTGGCTACCACACAGCTCCCCATTACCGAAGTCAATGGTCTGACCGGAGCGCTATTTCCGAGCATTTTCAGAGATCTTTCTTTTTCTTTCTTTTGGACGGCCTAAGCGTATTGCAGAGGCAATTGTGTGGGTTAAGCTGTTTTCTGATGATGAATGCATGGATTACAGCTCTGAACTCCATAAAACGTCCCTCAGCCTCCCTGAGCATTTTTTTGGTGCATGAACTGAACTGGAAAGTGTAATTAAGTGATAAAATAGAATTCCAGTCATACTAAAAGCTGCTCTGTTTCAGACTGATGGCTAGACTGTCCACGTTTCATTGTGTCGATCGTAGACAAGAGTGTGCTAAAATGTGCGAGCTTGTGTGACGGTGCATGCCTACGCACACGCGCATGCGCAACTGAATTCACACTGGTGTGTCTATGGATTTATGTTTGTGAGTGAAAGATAGACCTCATGGGTGCGTGTGTGTGTGTGTGTGCGTGTATGTGTGAGCATGACTGAGAGAGAGAGAGACAGACAGAGAGAAATAGAGAAATAGAAAGGGGGAGAGAAAGCATTTGTGAAACGGAGCAAATGCAGTTGTGTGTATGTGTGTTGAGTGTCGGTTTTGTGTGCGTTTTAACAGAGGCATCATTTTGGATCAGTAAGTCTCTAGAGGCCGGGACAGGGCTCTGGGTGGGAGGGAGGGGCAGAGATGGGGGGGCGGTTGGGGGGTGGGCATCGTGCCAGACGCTCTAATGAAGAGGATCTGTGTGTATTATCTGTGTATGAGGCTGGACTGGAGCCTGATCCCCCAGAGTATCTCATCAGTCAATCTGCAACCTACACACACACACACACACACACACATGCACGCACGCGCACACACACACACACACACACACACACACAGAGTGACATGTTTCATGTCACAGTAACCTATCTCTGACTGTAAAAATAAATAAATAAAAAGAGGAGAGAAAAAAAGAAAAATCAACAACAACAACAAAAACCACAGCTCAATCTGCAGGACGCATTGTATCTGCAAATGGCCAGTAAATAAATCATAGACCAACTCTGATTCTTTCTGCATGGCAAACTAAGCAGCCATATATGACCACCAGGCAACACACACACACACACACACACAGACAGACACACACACACGCGTGCTTCTCTGTGCATATGTTCATGCACTTAAACACACGCGTGCTCCACATTCACACTCCAAGGGCACGCAGGGCTGTTGGGACACATGGGAATGGGTCACCCATGCGGGGATGAGCTGGCAGATCGCTTTCACACTTCAAATAAGCCCCGTGATCTGTTCATTAAAATCCCGGCGCCGCGCTGCCGTAGGACACGGTCTTAATTGGAACTGACCTCAGCGCTGACCAAAGGCAAGTCCGCTAAGCCAGCGGCCAAAATAAATCCCCCTTGTTCCAAACAGCCCAATAACATGGTTCACAGGGCATCTTCGCCAAGGCAAACGTCCAGACGTCACAATGGCTTTGTTATCCACTCTGACCTCCAGTTTTTAAGCTATGGGATGGATGGGGGGGGGGGGGGGGGGGGGCGCATCACTGGCATTTTAGCCTAACGAGAAACTCCTTGACTGACCGACACTCAGAATAGCATTACACCCACACACACACACACACACACACACACACACACACACACACACACACACGCAGAGTCTACGAACATGCCTCAAGTCCTGGCTCTGATGACAGAGGAGCTGTTTTATTGTGGGGAAGGTTAATCGCATTCCTCATCTCTCACTTCGGCAATGTCATACCGAGATCACATTTAATCCTTCAGCCAGCACTCTCTCTCTCTCTCTCTCAGGTCTCCAAATAGAGTACCACGTCTCTGTCTCCGTCGCTCCAGACAAGAGGAACAATATAAAAACCACCGTACGGGGGCCCCCAGTCGCAGGGGCCCCTCTTTATCTCCGCCGCCGGCATCTCGCCGGACGGTTCGCCCGAGCTCCGCCCGGAGTGATGAATGAAGTTTGATGTTGAACACGGCGGAGCGCCTTCGTCTGCTGGCTCCCAGCCCGCTCAGGTGGTGCTGCCAGTTGGAGTAATTGGCAGAGGACAGAGTGCCATAAAACAAGCAGCACGGTGCCTTCAGTAAACGGCACGTCAGTCAGATTAATTGACGGGAGCTGTGACAGTCCAGCTAAGGCTCAGGACCTAACAATGACAACAGGGCCCAAGAACCCCCCCAACCCCAAACTGCCCCCCCCCCCCCCACCACCCCAGGTTTTAGTTGTTCCTTCCCACTTGGTTCGGTCTGTTTACCGGGATCAAATACGAAAATGGCAAAGATGGAAAGTAAGTGATGGCTGTCTGGTGTAAGCCAAACACCATTTCTCATCTCAAAAAAACCCCCAAACAACCCCCCCCCCCCCCCCCAAAAAAAAAACAAAGCAAACCAGAAGAAAACATTCAAACAGACACACATGTCTCTGTGGCAACAAAAGCATGCGAATGTTTTAGCAGATCTTGAAGACAGGATGTATGATCAATGGACAAGCGTCACGCAGACACAATGGGGAAGATCCCTGTCATCAGAGACTAATGTGGCGAGTCTCTCTCTCGAGCCATTAATGAGAGACCATCAACCTCCCGCAATCCTTTCCCTCTCTGGCCAGTAATGAGCGGGGAAATTACAGAACTGTGTGGTAGGACAGGGACGGGGGAGGAAAAGAAATGATTCAATAAAATAATTAATTAAAAGAGAACCGTTCGGCTGGTTTAATTTGTGAGTAAAACGGAACGGAAACATTACGACACTGCTCTGGAGGTTCTTTCTTTCTTTCTTTCTTTTTTTGTTTGTCAGGTTTTTGCGTAATAAAACTCGATCGGCCAAATTCATGCTCTTTAAGTGCGGCTTTTGTCAGACACAATGAGATTAGCAGTGTTGTGGCTCATTAGGGCTCAAACAGGAGTCAGAGAGTCTGTAAATCCATCCAGATCGGCTCTCGTGCCGCTAGAAGTGTTTCAAACGGGGAGGAAGAGTGTGTGTGTGTGTGTGTGTGTGTGTGTGTGTGTGTGTGTGTGTGTGTGAGTGCGTGCATGCAGGCACACGTGTGTGGGTGTGTGTTTTCGTGTTTTGTGTACACGTGTATGGTTTCGTGTGTGTGTGTGTGTGTGTGTGTGTGTGTGTGTGTGTGTATGTGCACGCGCATGTTGTGGTTTTGTGAGAGTGCGTGTGTGTGTGTGTGTGTGTGTGTCAGCGGTGTGTGTGTGTGCGTGCGTGCGTGTGCACGTGCGCATGTGTGTGTGTGCGTATGCTTTTGTGTCTTCGTGTGGTTTTGCATGTGTGCGTCTAAAACCATGGTAAGAATGATAAAATAATTGTGTCTGCCCCTAGGGACCTCATTCCGGTTAAATACACAGGGTTTAATTAAGGAAACAACCATCCACATCACCATTCCAAAAAAAAAAACCAGAGGAAATGAACACGATTAAAGACTAAACAGTGTTTGACAACAGCATGCGATGCCACACACTACTGTTTACTACCACTGAAAGCCAGTACAAACACACACAGCAGCTAAGCATAAAACCCACATCGTAATGACTCCGCAAGCATCCCCGTTTGTCAGAGGACACATTAAATACATTAGTCTCCAAACCGGGGGGTGGGCCACATCTGACTTACATTCAGAGTTTCCAAAAAAGCTGAAATTTGACAAACTCTCTTTGTTTTTAAGGTAAAATACAACAGCGTTTTGATGGTACAAAAGTGCAGTGAATTAGTTGCAACAAGACGAGAAAACATGATTTAGCCTCAGGAACTTTGCATACCCACAGTCTTTTGTGACTCTTGCTCAAAGAAGGACTGTCACATTAAGGTCTTCTCAGCCAATTTAGCCTCTAAACAATGACTATTACTATAAAATTAAAATGCCAAGTGAGATAAGGATAACCGACGCTGATATCGCTTTGAGGGGAAATGTGGTTCGTTGTTTTTTTTGGTGGGGGGGGGGGGGGGGGTTTATGATATGTGAGAAAATGTGTAATAAATGTGTGATAAGTCTAACATTAAACACAAACGTGTCATTTTTTTTTTTTTTTTAAGGAGTTAAGGATGTTAAACATAAACTTAAGACAGAGTCAAGCTGGGGTTAAAACCACAGAGACCTGAGTCAGCATTAAGGGAACAATGACCTGACAGACAGAGATCTGCCCACATCAACGCAGACAATCGGTGACCTGTCAGTCAGCCGTCACCATGACGATTCTGCCACGACCCCTTTACTCAAGAGTTCACACGCACCCACAAGAACATGCACACGAATCCTAATGTCTGCACTATAACTGTTATCCTCTGGATTAAACCACACAGAAACAGCCTCAGTAAGGCCATACCTGAGACCAAGACAGGAGAGAAAGCTCTCACAAAAGCGGCATTGAAATTCTAGAACAAAGAGCAGGGATGATATTGGAGTTACAGTACAAAAATCTACCCGATACAATGCACAATGGCATTATTCAAACATTTTCACAAAGCAGCTTAATTTAATCAGCAAACTGTACGATCTCACGCCACTCGACAGTTCCACAAGCACTGGCCGTGTGTAGACTACACACACACACACACACACACACACACACACACACACAGACAGTAACTCTTTCCTTCACTCCTTCACGCTGGAGGGAAACACATGCTCTATAAAACGCAGTGTAAATATCTGTAAAGGAGGCAGAAGTTGAACTGGTTACCTGGCAGACTTCATAAAGCAGTTTGTATTGCTCCTCTGGCTTCTGCAGAGAACAGAGGCTACATCCCATGATGGACAGATCTCTGCATCCACTCTTCCCCTCGGGACAGGCAGGAGGAGAGAGAGAGAGAGAGGAAAAAAATGTATCTCTCTCTCCCTTTCTCTGTCACTCACTTACTCTTTCTCTCTCTTTTTCTCTCCCTCTTTATCTTTCTCTCTCTCTCTCTCTCTCTCACTCTGGCAAGAAACTGGTTTATCTGTAAGGATTCACATGGTCCCTATAGCCTGTGGCATCTCTCTGAGTAGTGTGGGTAAGTGTTAGTGTGTTTGTGTGCGTGTGTGTGTGTATGTGTGTGTGTGTGTGTGTGTTTGTGTATGTGTGTGGGCAAGCTCCCTCCAGTCTAGTTGTTTCTTATTTGCTCGCTCACTCACTCACTCACTGAACCCTGCTGGCTCCGTCCCTTGCCTGCTTTGCTCATGCTACTGAGACCAGCCACACAGTGCTACTTAAATACTCCCACTCATGCATATTAAGGAGCCTCGTGTTGAATATTAATGAGGGGGGCTGTCCCAGAGTGCCGGGACGAGTAGAAGGGGGCATTACTACACACTAGGTCAAGGTTTCATTAATCAGCAGTCATTACACTCATTGTGCAATCGCAGTGATAGGAAAACATCTCGTGACTGCTACAAACACAAACATGACTTTGGTTTATATTATCCGATAAGAGCATTCATTTTAACAGTTACAAACCTTAGATTCAAATGACTCCAGATATTTGCAATGAGGTGATCTCATTCATAACCAAACAAACAAACTGCTTACTTTTGGTTCATTTTTTGACTCCAGAATCCTCTTCAAGTCATTTAAGCAGAGAAACAAAAGAAAGAAAGAAAGAAAGAAAGAAAGAAAGAAAGAAAGAAAGAAAAATTCGACAAACAAAGGACGCTCATACACAAAGCTTAATTCAGCCTTAAACGTCAATGACCTTTACTCTGAGCGCTGACACAAAGGAAAACGGGTCAGGTTCTGGGAGCCCATTCTCCCTCCGCTGTTTTGGACCAATAGACGGGCAGACGCCCAGATGAACAAGCGAAGGGGGTAAATGCGCGTTGTGAGGGACGGTGAGCTCATAACAGCCCTAAGTGGATGTAAAGTGACATCGTTCTCTTTCGGCTCGCTTGGCAGCGCCCGTCCGCTCCCGGAGCGCCCCCTTCGAACGCTAACGCCGCCACAATGGCCCTGGCTTCGGCGGCGTCAGCTTGGCATCGGACCCCGTCGCCGCTTCTGGTGCCATGCAGCCAACCAAACGTAAATGTCAGTTAGTGATCTGTGGCATACTGTCTTTGCTGGTCTGTGCTCGCGGCATAAAGGAAGAGGAAGATGAGAGAACATCACTCCTGTCTGTACACAGGGTCCCAGTCTAAGACACAACACCCTCAATCACCACACACAGTTATGAGAGACTGGGAGATTTAGGACTCTAACTGACTATGGATGTGTCAGTGTGGAGTAGGTACGGGGTGGGAGACAAAAGAGATGAAACACACACACACACACACACACACACACACACACATTCAGCCGAACTGATACAGATATAACGCACATGCATATATCCACACCCACCCACACACACACATGCACAGACTATTGCACATAACGCTCGCACGCACACACACACACACACACACACACACACACACACACACACGCACACACACGCACACACACACACACACACAGAAACACCTCCACTTCTCACACACTTTCATTATCATCTACCACGCTGACTGACGTGTGATGACACTTCTATAGTGTGACAATTCAGAGATGAAGAGTTGGAGAGAACTAGACATTCCTCCATTCGTCCCCCCTCCCCCCTCCCCACTCCCTCACACCTCCGTCTGCCAAAGCTATCAGATGAGTGTGAATT
>NC_044500.1:44124557-44202057 GCF_902362185.1 Chanos chanos
GCATAAACTGTCGGGTCCAACATTTGGAGGTATTTTCATTCGACAAACCGAGTTAAAAATTCTTTAAGAAAGCTTAGGACTCTCGTAATGAGAGGCTGAGAGAGATTGGCTGTCAGAGGAAGCTGGGATCTCCCCAATAGACAGGGATAAGGATAGATTTCAATGTAAATACACTGGAGCTGGTGATGACAGAGAATAAGTCTGGTCCAGCTAAATGTATTCCCTCCGACTGATTGACAGATTTAATATGTCTTCAACGCTGGCGGGGCTCCAGAAACCGGTCAGGCCCCCTGCCTCTTCCAGGCCCAGGAGAATTAACAGCCATAATAAGGGTATTAAAATGACAGTCTAACCTTTGCCATGATATAAAAAAAAAAAAAAAAAAAAAGAAAGAAAGAAAGAAGAAAAAAAAAATCCCTCATGTGGCTGATGTCCATGCAGAGGTCTAATAAAATACTATTTACGGTCAATTATCCAAATGCCACACCATTCTTCCCAACAGGTAACTCACAGGACTTGTCAACGCAGCTATTAGAGTGGATATTAGAGTTCATATTTCATCTGTCATCTCCTCTACGCTGGGAATAAGCCTCACCGTAGACAGCATAAAAGAACCATCATCTTCATTAGTACTGAGAGTTTGGCCAAAAGCTAGACAATGTCCACTACCATCCATAGTTCTAACAGCTGTTCCAAATGCTACTATATTCAGAACTTAACAGTCAAGAACAGAGAGAGAGAACAAGATGACAGACAGACAGGGAAACATGGAGGCGGAGAGACAGATAAATCGATAAAAAGACAGACAGACAGACAGACAGACAGACAGACAGACATTTCTGGACCAACAGAGTAAACTGGTTTCAGCTATTCTGTAAGAAAAATGACACACAATCTGATTCAGCCAAAGAACTAACAGAGACATTGGGAAGACAAGTCTTTTTGTGTGAAGTGATTTTTCTGTTTGTGTGGAGTCATTAGGCTGAGAGGACGTGACAGGCCGTCTGAGGAGCTGGGCAGAGGAGGTTTATGGGAGATTTACCGGGGAGGGTGGACGTGAGAGAGAGGAGACTCCACTACATCTCATTACATTACTGAGCTTTTTAGATGACAGAGACATATATACACTGTGGAGCGGTGATGTCACTGATGACTACAGAAAGGGAATAATGGTGACATCACATTCAATACTAAACAAAATCTGTTAAGAAAATTGGACAGACCAAAATAAACGAGCAGACAGGCAGAGAGAGATAAAAGAGGCGGAGAGAGAGAGAGAGAGAGAGAGAGAGAGAGAGAGAGAGAGAGAGAGAGATTTTCCACTTCATTCCACTCTTCTCCAATCATCAGATCTGGCTTTTATGTTCACAGCGAGCCTTATTCTAAATGGCTGCCTCTCTCAACAAGGAGACAGGCTCTGTGACCTCTGTAACAGTCAGTTTGACCTTGGGAATCAAACTGTTAATGTTACAACAATAGTGTCAAATCAAGGGTCCACAAAGAAGACATTCATTGCTCTAAAACAGTCCAAAGAGAGGACAACCTTTTATAGCCCAGAGAGTTTTTTTTTTTTTTCAAATTCAAACAGTGCTTGCATCAATAGATATGCTTCTTTTATCTGCTCTTGAAAAGAAATCGCTTAATACTATTTAGGTTAATGTAAACTCAATCTGCTTAGTGTATGAGACTATGTTCATTCTAATGTAGTCTATGGGAAGCAATTGTCTCTGATGATATGGAATGAAACAGTAGATGCCACCAAGGTTAAATTCCAAGTCCCACCAAGGCCTAAATCTCATCTCTATCTGAACAAGAACAGAAAAAAAAAAATCACCCAAACAAATCCATTTACTCTGCAGTTCATTTCTTCATCGTTTGCCCCTGTGTCCGGGGATAAAAAAAAATGCATCAGCGTTGTATTGAAGCAGACAGAACTTCACAAGAGCGAGGGATTACCTGATGACACGATGATTAGATTTCTATCCCGATTACTAATCCATCCGATTAAAAATATGCGACGTTAAGTAATAAATGAAGAGTTGAGTCGTATGCAGAGACTAACCTAAGGCAGCTAATGGAATCTCTGTTTAGACTCGGATACATTCGATTCCCATCCAAACCAGCTTCTGTCGGGTGGCAGGGCTTGTTGATGAAACTGTACGTTGGAGTGAGTTTAAATTGTTAGCTGCGTGAAGACAGAATAACCGCACATTTAAGGAAATATTTACACAGTAGATCTGTGAGCTTGTGTTTGAAAATTGTAGTTTGCCTCATAAAGCGTGTGGTTTTTGAGGACTGTTATACTAACTGTCTATATGCTGTCGATGTAAGCAGCCAGGGATAAGAGCAACTGCTGAAGGAATGAAGGTAATTGTGTTTATATTGTGAATCCATTAGGCTGTATTTAGTGGCCTGTTACAGTCTGACAGGCTGGTCAACACTGTTCCATCACAAACCCCACGAGTCTCGCTGTCTCCACACACACACACACACACACACACACACACACACACACACACACACACGCACGCATGCACACGCACACACACACACACACACACACACGCGCACATGCATGCACACACGCACACACACACACACACAAGCATGCACATGCACACACACACACGCGCGCGCATGTGCACATGCACATGCATGCACACACGCACTCACACACACATGAACACATGCGCGCGCACACACACACACACACACACACACACAGAGACGCGCACATGCATGCACACACGCACTCACACAAAACACGAAACAACATACAGACACACACGCACACGCACACACAAAACCACCTGACCACGCACACTCGCACGCATACACACACGCACAGAGCCACCCGCACACATACACACAACCACATGCAGACGCAGACACACACACACACACACGCACACACACACGCATCTGTGCAGAACAATGCAAACCTGGTTAGACCGTAAGATAAATTCAATCAGGCTCTCTCCAGCACATCAAAGTGCAATTTATCACATCTCTACCTCCCATTCAGCCCCACAGTCCACTGATAAACCAACAGGAGAGGCTTTTAGGCAAGATGTGCTAATCCGGTTTGTGTCTATGAGAAATACATTTGTAGCATTTAACATTATTGAACTTTTCCGTCTTCCCTCTCGGGGGCTGTGTTTAGTCAGTATGTCAGTAAATTTGCATTAGTCATAAAAAAAAAAAAAAACATACTTAAATCGTACAAGAAACGCAAAAGCTTAAGCCCCAGTCCCTAAACGGGTTTAGAATATTTCCAAAAAAAAACAAACCCTACAACAACAACAAAAAAAAGACATTTTTTTGAGTCAGGAGACCAGAACTATGCTATTCTTTTACAGATAACAAAACAGCTGAGGATTTGCATGTATTCTGTACCCATTAACTGGTTAAAGTTTGGTGAGGGGGGGGCGGGGGGGGGGGGATAAATCAGTGCATTTCCTTTGAGGATTGTTTTGAAGGAGGTTTTGTGAATAAGGGAGAGATTCAATACTCAGTCATTTGGGAGGTTCTGAGTGCGCGGAGGGGCTTTTTTTTTTTAGGAGCGCGGAAATGGGCCCAAAGTGCAGCTTTTCCCATTAGAAAGCCACACTCTTCCATGCGCCTTGCGCTATTAGCAGGGACGTAATTCTCTAAGTGCTGTTTCCATCACAGAAGCTCGGAAAGCCGCATGTTTGTTTGAAGATAATTTCGCTTCATCTTTGTACCTCTTTCTTTTCCAGACGGAAAACACAAAGAAATGGACGTCTGATTTTAAAAAGACCCTGGGCCTATAATTTTCATCCAATTCAAACTTCATTTATGCTGAAGTACTCTGGAAATGCTGTCATTACTGCACACAATGCTATGGCTCACTGAGGGGGAGCCTGAGTCCATTAAGCCACAGA
The DNA here is from genome assembly GCF_902362185.1 of Chanos chanos. Taxonomy (NCBI): domain Eukaryota; kingdom Metazoa; phylum Chordata; class Actinopteri; order Gonorynchiformes; family Chanidae; genus Chanos; species Chanos chanos. The sequence continues at coordinate 44,128,463 of NC_044500.1, forward strand.
GACAGGACTTCACCCTGGTCTTCTTTTCTTCCTGACAAACAAAAGGGATGCAGAGAGGAGAAAATGGGAGAGACAAGGAGAGGGATGGTGAAACAGACAGAGAGAGAGAGAGAGAGAGAGAGAGGGAAAGAGAGGGGGAGAGAGAGAGAGAGAGAGAGAGGGAAAGAGAGGGGGGGAGAGAGAGAGGGGGAGAGAGAGAGAGGGAGAGAGAGAGAGACAGATGGAGATGGAGGTTGGGGGGAAGAGGGGTGGTAGAGAGATGGGACTACAAACAGGACCTTCCATATATTTTTATATGTGTGTGTGTGTGTGTGTGTGTGTGTGTGTGTATGTATATGTGTATGTGCACGCGCGTGGAGACAACTCACAATAACAAACATCAGATTAGAGTAGGTCACCGTTTATGAAGTCATTCAACGACTTTCATATGTGTGCGTGCGAGAACCTAGCTCATAGATACAGAAATCTCACGGTCTAAAAAAAAAAAAGAAAAGAAAAGAAAAGAAAAGACTCAAATCGTGCATGCTCAGTGCTCTCACAATCCGTATCATTCAGGAGTTCAGGCCTTTGTGCTGTACAAACGTCTGTTAAACACCGTGGGTAAGCCTCTCTCTGAGAGTCCGGCAGGCTGTTGGTGTCAGACAGAGAGAGGTTTGAATGGACTAGTCTTCAGGTCTACTGTCCTGTCCTCTGTGACCCGAAAATAAACACGTCATTCAACTCAAAAGCCCCCCCTCACAAACTCGCTGACAAGCAGAGATGCCTTCTGAAGTATGAAAGCATCACAGTGAATAATTAAAAGAATTTGAGACAATTTCAATCACAGATTACAACAAGAGTTTCAGATCTATGTGAGAATACCTTGAATGGGGACAGAGAGAGAGAGACAGAGAGAGAGAGACAGACAGAGACAGACAGAGAGAGAGGCAGGTTGGGGAAAGAGAGAGAGAAAAAGAAGTTTCAATACCGTTTCCGTTCAATTTCTCGGTACATCTACTAGCCACAGAAGCTAAGGTTACATTTGGCCTATGGCACGTCAGATGAAACACCAGATTAAACACGAGTCAGTCAAACTGGAGCACTCCCCCGTCACTTACCATCTGACAATACAGCCCCTCAAACCTCAGTTTAAGTTCATGTACCTATCAGAGATATTAATTACCGAAGCTCTCTTTGGCTCTCACCCCCCTGATGGAGACATGTTCACTGGAGCACATCCCCCATTTTCCCAGTCCTGTTCATGTCACATTTTCAATTATGTAGCCAGGCCATGAAAACAACCTGTACCGTAACTCAATAAGCACACAAAAGGGTGAGGAGGCCTGAGCAGGCCACCCCCACATTGTCCCGGCAACGGGTGATTGACAGCGACCATTCTCCTGCTCTCTCTGAGAGCCTTCAGCACTGAATGGTTACTTTGTACCTGTCAATCAAACACTGACACAAGGGCCCCGTGGTCGTCTGACGGGGTGGGGAGGGTGTGCGGCCCAGGGAAAGGTGAGAGGTCACAAACCGCAGCCCAGTCACAGTGGAACAAACATGCACACACACACACACGCCCACACACACACGCATGCACACACGCATGCACACACGCATGCACAAACACACACACACATGCACAAATTTCACATACACACTCTTTCTATCTCTCTCTCAAACACACATACACACACTCTCTTTCTACCTCTCTCACAAACATAGTAAAACACACATGCACACGCACACACACACACACACACACACACACACACACACACACACGCACACACACACACACACACACACACACACACGCACACACATGCTCAAACTCATACTCCTTCACAAAGCTGACTCACGAGTAGCAGTCTCCCTCAGGGGCATAGAGTCACTAACCCATGCCTTACAATACCTGTATGTATCTGAATGTGTACTTTAACCTTACATCTAATCACTGCTTCAGCAAAGTTATCAAACACACTCTAATATCTTAGAACACACACAACTCAACCAACAGCTACATCTCTGTTTTCCCCCAAAATAATCAAAACTCGCAAAGTTTCTCTATGACTACAGAATGTCAGCATGATTGGGGGGGAAAAAAACAAAAAAAAAACAAAACAAAATCAGTCAAAAAGATTCGCTGGAACAAGAACATGACTCAAAATCAAACTGAAACTCAACACATCCAGTCTGCTCCTGTTTCAGAAAACACACAACCGTCTTACAGAAGCCTGCCTACGGTTGAACACCCTCTGTTAGCTGTGACTGCTGCAAGCTATTGATCGGTGATTAAATGAATGTAAAAGGTCAGTGATGATCAGCCAATAAGTGAATGAGAGAGTGGATTTTTTTTTAAAACTGCCGTCTTAACAGAGGCCCTAGAGCCAAACACACATCAGCAGAGTAGAGACGGCATCGATAAGAGCCAAAAGTTCAAATCTAGGGATTACTCGGATATCAATAGGCCAAACCGACGGTGCCCACACACTGAGTTCTGAATACCCTGCCAAAGAGCTACGGGCCAAGACAGAGAGAGAGAGAAAAAAACAAAAACAAACGTTTCCTGTTTGATGGGCTGTTAGACTGACTGTATTAAAAGATATGCAATTATAAAAGCATTTTAAAGTTCTGCGGTGAGTCAGACGTATTTGGCACAACATCAGCCATCTCTCTGCTTTCTCTCTCTCTCTCGCTCTCTCTCTCTCTCACTCTCTCTCTCTCTCTCTGTCTCTCTCTCTCTTACTGCTTTCTGTCTAGGTGTGCAGTGGTGTGTGTGCTCAGTGGGGAGTCATTAGCACTGATCTGGGACTCACTCCCAATCCCTTGTAATTGTGTGTTATGGGAATGATGGGGTCTCGTTATCCCCTGGCCCTCTGCTTTGATGCTGTCTACATAACTCTACCTTCATGCTCCACAAGGCACTCTGCTCTAATGAGACGAACAGGTGAGCAGCCATTTAAATCTATTCAAAGAAAAAAAAAACAAAAAAAAAACAGAATACCATAGTAACCTCTGACACGCACGCACACACACATGCGCTTTCTCTCTCTTACACAAACACACATGCATACGCATGCGCGCGCGCGCACACACACACACACACACACAAACATATGGAGAGGGGAGAGAGAGAGAGAGAGAGAGAGAGAGAGAGGAGGTGGACATAAATAAGTTGTTGCAAGGAAGGATGGTTTCTTTTTTAATTGTCTCTTGAAACAGAAAAAAACGGAGAACTCTAACCTTGGTTCCATTGCTTCACTATAAGTATTACTGGTTTGGCTATAAGCTTCATAAAAATGCATTGCTTCGAATCCCCAAGGCTGCCCAATACATAACTGCCGGACTGTTCTAGCATTTCTACACGCAAGGGTCATTTTAGGTCAAAAACACATTTTTTGGGAAGCGTGTGGCTAGCAGAGTATCATGGTCATGATTCTAAATGTAAGATTCCCGTCTCCTGCCTGGCTGGAAGGAGCGGAGAAACAGAGGAGCACTGACCCCCTCAAACAAACTTAATCTGAGCTCCGCACTTAAGCGCGTTCGGTCGAGCCATAAGCACATGAGTGGATGTGCTCGATGCAAGCTGCAGCCAGAGCGGTTGCCAAGGAAACGTGCTCTGTTTTTTTTTTTTTTTTTTTGTGTGTGTGTGTGTGTGTGTGTGTGTGTATGCGTTATTGTGTGCTGTCCTGTCTTCTAAAAGTGCTCTCCGCTGTTCCTCCAAAGGGAAAGAACCATTTTCTCTAAGCATATTTTCTCTGGTGAATTACATCTACTTCAAAGACCTTGTGTCTTATCTCTGGGCAGAGTAAGATGGTTATTGTGAGTCTCAGTCTGAAAACAAACAAACAAACGAACAAACACACAAACAAAAAAGGCCTTCATGGTCCTCCATTGAACATCAGCTGTTAAGGCAACATACGACACATTCGACAATGCTTATGAATAAATACAAACCATGATGCTTCTGTAGGTGATTGTTATCTCATATTTTGGAATTCATTCTCTATCAAACACAGTTTTTTTGTCATTTAATCTTTGTACGTATGAATAAGGAGTGTGCTCCTTTCACACAGAAGGTCACTCAACACAACATAGAAATGGACCGATGGAGAGCCTCCCTCTCGAGGAGAAACAGGAGGAGGAGAAGGACGAGGAGAGGGGTGAGCGTCGTGTACGAGATGGGTCACTCCCCTTTCATTTCTCCAACGCAGGTCCAGAGACACGACCGCTACGAGCCTGAAAGCCTTCCTAAACCACAGCTTTGGGTTGCCTTGATAAACCACTAAACCACTAAAACACAGCAGGTACGGATTCGAAGATCCACCACCGCCCCACACTTAAACAAACAGATATCCATGAGGAGCCGTGGTGGTGTGAAGAGTTTAGGTAATCTCTGTATGTGTGCAACCTAATGGTTGTTCGAGATTACACAACCCGGCGTGCGGATTACAGGCTCAGCTGAAGGCTAATGCCTTTCTGCGGAGATGTGTAGGAGCAGAGAGAGAGAGAGAGAGAGAGAGTTCAGGTGAAGTGAGGGCTTTTGTTCACTGCTGCTTAATGAGATTAGTGTTCAGGATGAAAGCTAGGCTGGAGAACAGGGTCACAAAGGCAGACCGCAGGGGCTGGCGCTACGACTTACTAAATACCGAATCAGGGACTGAGTCCCGCTCCGCTATACAGATTAACAACTGGTTATGTCAGCATCAGGGGCAGGGACGCAGGGTGTGTGTCACTGTGTTCTCTCTCTCTCTCTCTCTTTCTTTCTTTTTTCTGCTGTTCACTCTTTCTCTCTCTCTCTCTTTAAATTGGTCTCTTTTGCACACAAACACACACAGAGCCAAGAGAATGTGGGCATTCCTACTACAACCAAACACACACACACACACACACACACACACACACAAACAGTGCATACACTCTTACTGAGTAACATGGAAGATTTACTGTTGACCTCCCAACAAGTTCATTCTGGAATAAAGTATGTGGTGCGAGAGTCTTACAGGTCAGAGAACAGAAAGTTTCAAATGAATCTTTTTTTGCCAAAGAGGTCAGTGCCCCTCGACTAACAGGACAAATTTGAGTTATGTGAATGCTTTTCTACCCCCCCCCCCCCCCCCCCCCCCCGCTCTCTCCCTCTCTCTCCCTGTGTTTAACAGGGAAAATGAGGTCATGTTTCCACATAAACACTTCAACCATTATAAAACAATTCACCCACATGCTTCACAAAAATAGAATTACATCAAAGACAAAACAAAGTGAACAAAAAAAAAAAGAAAAAAAAAAAAGCCTTGTGCCTTTTCCTTTACCGTCGCGTAGGTACGGCGGCCCAGAATGCCTCCCGCGGAGACGTCTGCCTTCAGACCCATAATAACGAGTCCATTTGACTGAGTCTTGTACTCAGCTGACCCTGACTCTGTCCTTAATTTGACTAAAAAAAACCCCAAAAAAAACCCCTCGCTTTAAGAGAACAAAGATTAAATAATTAAATCACGTCTCACCTTACATTCACTGCCTCACAGTTATTAAAGGAACTCCTGAGTATTGCTGGGAAATGTGTGGATATACCCATGTGAGATTAAAAAAAACCCCCCCAAAAACCTGAGTTGTTGTGGTGCTGCGGGGATCACGTGAGGACAATCTTAAAAGAACTGAATGTTCACGACCGAGCCGGGGAGGATTTATAAGGTCACATCGCCCCCTACTGGTGACAACTGGTTCAGTCTGTGATTTATTTTCAAAATTAGGTCAGACAATGTCTAGTAGCGAGGCAGACACAATAATAAGGGTGTCTCTCATACTTGAAGAGTTGAGTGGGACGTGAGATGCTCTCTTATTGTAAATATTGATCTAGTTCTATTTGGATGAACAAAACTATGCAGCTCTTTGTATGCATACAGACCTGTTTTTTTTTTTTTTTTAATTGGCATAGTAACGTCCTCAATCCAGAAATTATAGAATCATACTGACTCTATTGACACACGGGCTGTGTACATCAAAAAGTGTGAGGGAGAGAGAGAGAGAGAGAGAGAAATGGAGGGAGGGAGAGAGAGAGAGAGAGAGAGAGAGAGAGAGAGAAGAGTTGTGAGGGGAGCCTGTAGGATTTTGGAGCAAACTGAGAATCTGTGTAAACAGACTCAACAAGTAGTCTAATCCCAGGAGTGTGTTCTGAGAGAGAACGGAGGAGTCCTGCTATTTACCTGCTACATTCGACAGCATCTCATAAATCTCCCCAGAGAACATCTATCCACACACCGGATCTGCAACTCTCTCTGTCTCTCTCCCTCTCTCTCTGTTTCTCTCTCTCTCTCTCTGTGTCTCTTCTTTTTTCCTGTTTCCATTCCTGTACCTTCTGTTTCTCTGCTTTCCCTAAAGACTTGACTGCCACTTGACAACCGTTCTTTATCATCTTTCTCTTGCTTTTTCTCTCTCTTCTCTCTCATCTTATGAAAATATGTCTGTGGTTTCTCTCTCACCCTATCTTTGTCCTTCTAACCATTCGTCCCTGTCTCTGCCCTGCTCTCTCTCTCTCTCTCTCTCTCTTTTTTCACTATTGTTCTAAATCCCACCTTTCTCCTTTCCTCTCTCTCTCTCTCACGATTTTTCTTTAACACACACCACTTTGAGCCATGCTCGCTACGAAAAAGGCTGCGTGTTCATGCTCATGTCCACCCTTCCGTGTGTGTGTGTATGTGTGTGCATGTGCATGTATGTATGTGTGTGTGTATGTATGTATGTCTGTGTGTGTGTGTGTGTGTGACATGTTTGCGTGTCTGTGTACCTATGCCCTAAGGGCCAGAAACAGGGTCCAAAACAACACTATGTCCCCGCCCACTCCCTCCTGTCATTAAAGCTTTCAGCTGTCCACTTTCCCCTTTACCTGCCTCTCTCTGCACCAATCACAACAGCAGCACTAACAGGCTTTTTTTTTTAATGACTCGCCCAAACGCCGTCGGTCTGGGGCGACCGTCCGTCTGCCCGTCCCGTGGAATGCCTTCGTGAGAGGGCTTGCTGAAGCGGCCGTGTTTTTTTTTTTTTCGACAGTGCTTGTACACAGAGCGGAGGAGGGAGGAGACGTGGTTTGGGAATGCTACACGTGGGCGGGAAGATGTTGAGGATGGGCCTGCGCGCGTGTGTGTGCGTGTGTGTGTGTGTGTGTGCGTGTGTGTGTGTGTGTGTGCGTGTGTGTGTGTGTTTGGGAGTGGGGGGGGGGGTTGTGGTGGAGGGAGTTGGAGCCAGTGTATTTAGAGCCCCAGGGAAATACAGCACCTGTTCAAACAGCCAGCTCTATCCAGAGGAAATGAAAACTTCCAGATCCACCGAGACGTACGCATCCAACAAGCCAAACCCCCCCCCCCCCCCCCCCCCCCGCCTCTCGCTAGGCTCGCTACGGCTACAGCTGCTCCACGGTCAGCCCACAACGCTGTCCTCCAATCAGCCAATCAGACGAGAGAAATTCAGACAAGTCAACATGCATTTTTTCTTACACATAGCCTCAACACGAACAGTTTTCACTCCGTCTACCAAATACACTCGAACTACTAGGAGCTGACCACAATTACTGCCACTGTGAAAACTGTTACTACCAACCTGGGCATTAATAGTATATGCTGTATTCTATAATACTGAGAGTCATAATATTTTATTTTGTGTGGTAACTGAACTGTCCTTATGGGGTTCACAACTCAAGAGATTAGGTACAGCAGCCAAACCTCCCATTTTCTCCGCAAACCAAACCCCTGACACATAACCATATGGAAAGATGTCAGCTGAACTCTCAATGACCTGTTGCCTCAGCTCGACAGTCCTCGAATGGCCACGGACCGGAGAAAGTAAGCAGTTTTAGATGGGTCGAGATCGTTTGAGGTCACTCTGACAGAAAAAAAAAAGAGAGAGAGAAAAAAAAACGACAGCCCACGACCTCTGGACGACCTTGGACGCGTGATTTTGCATTATGCTTGCACTTACTGCAGTGGAGACTGGACTTCACAGCATGAGCAAATGAACGAATCCAGGCTGTACAAAAAAAAAAAACCCCTCTGTACGAGATAAATGAAAATCTACAAATTTCTGTGGACACAGAGGAAGTAGGCAGTGATTAGCATGATCAGTTATTCTGACGCACAGATTGCATTCACAACGCGTGCATGGTTTTGAAAAAAAATTCCACATATTAACAGCACAAGTGCTCTCTAGACTCTCTAAGAAAGACACAATACATCATCTGGCAGCCAACTAGTGCTAATACCATTTCAGTAAACAAACAAACAAACAAACAAATGCGAATTATAATAAGTCTCTACTCACTGACCCCTGTTGCTATGGAGATGGACCTCTGAGCCAATCAAAGCACAAGGTGACATTCAACAGCAGGTCTTGCTGTATTCTCTCACCAGGCAAAGACACGACTGCAGACCCAGGGCACCTTTCTAACCTTGGATTTATAAACTGTTTTTTTTTTCTACATAAGATAGACACTGATATCTACGAAAAGACAGAGCGGAGAAGTTTTCACGTTGAACATGCCACATGATGTCTAAGCGTCTCCATGTATCAAACAGTTTAAAAAACCGCCCAGTAACAGAGCCACGTGGATGTGGCTGAAGAGAAAATGCGAGCGGATGAAGGGGTAGAGAGGAGTGAGTGAGTCTCAGTGTACTGTTATCCGCCTGATGAGTCAGACACAGAGGAGGGTAAAGAACACACTGTATCTTTATCACACCAGCTGAGACAACAGAGAACAGACACAGACCCAGTGACGGGACTGAGACGCTGCCAAAGTCACTTTCATCATCTACACCATCCCTCACAGCCAACGACTGAGTCTAGTCACTGTTAATCAGAACCTTGTCATCCTCTATTTCAGCTGTTAGGAGTCTAGGTATAAATGTGTGAAAAAAAAAAAAAAATCACAACCTATACGGACCATCACGAAATCACAAATTTGTATTGTTTGGCTAACATGTTCACAAGCATATGATTTGTCTTGGGTTCAGCAATTGGATTTTGATTTGTGGCGTGTCGAAATATTTTTTGGATACTTCATATTTATAAGAAAAAACAAAAGGCTCAAATGTAAATCAAAAACAGATATATCCTCAGTAAATATCAAGAAAACCAAAAGCATGTCCAAACTAAAACCTGAGATGAATCCCACAGTAAGACGCTGTCCTTGACTGAAGAAAAAAAAACAAGAACAAAAAAAAACAAAACACAACAACAGCAAAAAAAAAAAAACCCTGCTAGTACAAATGCGTCCACTAAGGGGCTCTGAGTTCCTCTTTTGTTTCGATTTTTACTGGTTGGATCCAGATGGCCTCTTGGCAGGAGCAGAACTCACAAAATCCCAGATTCTCTCTGCCTTTTAAAAAGCCATCGCTCCAGCAGGTCGAGCGGGCCTCGCTCAAACAGAAGACAGCTTCAGTTACACGTAAATGCATTTTTCAGAGAACGTATAAATATTTTACAGCCAGGCTACAGCTGGCACGAGAGCGCGTAAATCCCCTCAGCCTTGTGAAAATATTTGTATGAATATTCTGCGCCTTCGATTCTGACCCCGAAGACGAGGTCCAGAACGTCCGTGCAATACACACCGTTATCATGCAACATGCTTCGTATTTAAACGCGGATGAACTGTACATATCCCCGGAATACGGAGGACAAAAGAACATATGCAGCGGACTGGCGTGACGTATAGGAGGCTTTAGGCGTTAGTAACGGTCTCGTGCAGAAAGACTCGTGAGGTCGCGCATCTCTTACCATTATGATATGACACAGCTGAACACAACAAACAAATAAACAAATAAACAAACAGACCAAAGCCTCGACATCTGCTCTGCTCTCAAGCCAAACGGTTGTGACAAGCCAGTGTGTCCTTACTGATTAGGAGTATCAAAGTGAGAGGGGGAGAGAGAGAGAGAGAGAGAGAGAGAGAGAATGGGAGCAGGAGAGAGAGAGAGAGAGAGAGAGAGAGAGAGAGAGAGAGAGAGAGAGAGAGAGCAAGAAAGAGAGATAATGGGAGCAGGATAGAGAGAGAGAGGGAGAGAGAGAGAGAGAGAGAGAGTGTGGGAGAGAGAGAGAGAGAGTCATGGATATGTAAAGCTCTAATGCTGATGACAGGATGGTAAGAGGAGTCAGTTCATAATCAGTATGGTTCAGTAGGCCTGTCGCAGCATCACTTGTGATCTGCCCAGCCACACAGAGAGGAAGCACCTGGACCGCGTGTGTGTGTGTGTGTGTGTGTGTGTGTTGGCTGTAATATGCCCCGACATCCAGTCTTTCAGTGCACACAGAGAATAGCAAACCTCTTCTCCCTGTTCTCAGCCCAACACACAGTACCATCTGCACCATCTCCAGCTGTTTCTTCATCATCCCAATAACTTCCAATGTCAAATGCACTTAGCATTTACAGTAAATTCCCCCGAGCTCCTTCAAGCCCCGAGGTTGAACTTTTCCCAGGTTACGGTTATTATTATTATTATTCACGTGCAGGACGAAAAAAGATAAAATCATATGGAGTTGGTCCCTTCCCACCCCCACGTGAATCCTTCACCTTATTAAACAGAGAGGACTTAGAAACGTTTACCTGGAGATTAAAGAATTAGCCTGAATAATGGGAGTCTGGTCTGTGAGCATAGGTGAGGCTGGCACTTGAACCTTGTGTGTGTGTGTGTGTGTGTGTGAGAGTGTGCATGTGTGTGTATTAAGCGTGAGAGCCACAGCAGTCGAGGGCCACAGAGACGCTGACTCTGCCCACAGCAGTGTGCAGTAAATGTTCTAAAGCAAACTGCTTGTTTTCCCTGTCAGCCTGAAGAGCCGTGCTGATTACACAGCCCATGAGAGGAAGACATCGCCGGAGGACAAGTCTCGGCACAGCCGCCGCGCGCTCCTGCTCCCTCCGCCACCGGAGACGGAGTGTGAGTTCACACCATTTGGTGTTTTCAGACCACACTTTCTTTTTTTGGGTTTTGGGATGCTGCACTGCCACAGACTTGAGGAAAATTGGACTCAGATGCTGTAAGTTTGGAGGAGGGACGTCAGTGACATCTGTGCTCGAGAGAACAATGTCTTTCTTTCTATTTTTTTTTTCTTCTTCTTAATTCCTTATCTCGGGGCTTGTCTCAGGCGAGCTGTGACTTTTTCCTGGTCGGGTCGATCCACGCGGTTTCACTTTCAAAAGTACTGTTTTCTATTCGTCTAACATTCAAATTTAAGTGTGCCTCCAACGCGAATATCGTTTAAATCGCATCTATTCGTGGCAGTCTGCACCGCCTGTGAACACGAGGTTATTCTTTAACCTGAAATAACAACTTTTTTTTTTTTTCCCCAAAAGAAATCTCTCTGATGTTAGCCATTTCACACAGACAGAGTAGTTAATGATACATGTTGTCCACGGAAAAGCCGACATATTAAAGCTCAGTGTTTCGGACTTAACTACCTTACAATTACACCCTTAGAGAACTCTTGACTATATAGCATGTGACAGTTGACGGGATGATTTTGGGTAATAATAATAATAATAAAAAAAAGGTAGTTGAACCAAGCTCACAGACCACGACAGTGCACAAAATGACTGTTTAAATAACCTTTAGAACACCAGGAGGGACCAAACATGCTCTATAATTCATCGAGACAAAAAGCGACACAGTTGAACTTAAATGTTACAAAAAAAAAACAAACTGTCTGGCGCACCGACGTTCCATCCGAACCGCTTAGCATCAGCCTAAACGTCTGAAGATGCTGAGCAGTGGAAACGCGAATTTTAAAAGAGGACAGACGCACTACGGCGCCATACGCAGCGGGACCTTAGAGTTGTTCCACTGTTCCTGTCACGACTGGTTAACAATCTACGTTGAACTGTCCCTAAAGGTGCATTTATTCAGAGAACAGGAAACAGAGGTGGCTGGGCACAGAGATTTGAATAACTCGAGGAAGCTTGCATCAGATCTTTCAGACTGTGTAGTCGAGTGTCTGTAACGTAACGATAATGTAGTTTTTGTAAAAACACTCCGCTCTACCGATCAGTACAGGTGAGATGGCTATCATAAACATAAAGCTGGCTTCAATAATAACATGTACAAATAACAATGAGTAAGTTCTGTGCAGATATATATATATTCATGTTTCAATAGTACTACGTATTTATTTGTGTGTCTGAAAGAAACACTTACACGCTTGACTAAACAGTCGACGTTTCAGTAAGTCATTGGCATAAATGCTGAACTAACACAGGTACTGACCTGAAATGATACAGGTGTGAACGTCTGCTGTTTAGTATATTACAGAAAAAAAATGAAATGATTTTTCTTTTTCCCCCACTTGGCAAAGCCCATCGAGTAGGCCTTTAGCAGGGCATGAGCCTAAGAGCTGTGTGGCTTGACCAGCTCTCCATATCCTCTCTGTTCCCGGCCTCGTCCCCTGCCTCTGGTTTACAAATGACCCAGCTTGTGTTCTGATCCGGCTTCAGGTGGCTCGGCGGGAGTGGGCGTCTGTACAGACCAGATCAACCCTCCTCTTACACGCAGATTACAGAGTTCTCTCTCTCTCACACACACACACATACACACAGAGACACAGACACACACACACATACACATACATATACACATACACTCCAATGTAAAGTGCTGGATGTCAGGTGTGCCCCTACGCAGCAGTACAAAGCCTCTCCTAATGAAAGAGAGGAGCCCTGCTGTTGCCTTTGAAGTCAGATCAGCGGAGGAGAAGAAAAGACATTCCCCAGGAGGGGTTGGAGCCTGACTCACAACCAAGGACTGATAAGGGCAGACTGGGATTAGTGAATCCCAATCTCTCTCTCTCTCTCCCTTTCTCTCTCTCTCTAACATACACACATACACACTTGACTTTAATTGAATTAAATTCCTGATGGCAGGGTTCAAGCCTTCCTGACAGGCAGAGGTGGGTAAGACTTAACAGGAGGCCTCTGTAATCTAATTGAGTCTACTGGTCTGGAAGAGCTCCAGCGCCTTTATAAGGTCAAAGAGAAAAAGAGGTGGGGAGGGGTGTTGAGAATACATTAGTCAGCTTAAGGGGAGCTCTCCCTCACTGAGAAGACAGGGACCAAATGTCATGATTCAGGAAGCACGAGAAGCAGGACCTGAGTGAGACCATGACGACAACGCTACAGTCTCACAGTTACCGGTAGAGACATTAAATAAGAGGCAAAGCAAGTTGAAAACCGCCTCCCTAACGGCGAAATAAAATATTTGACATTTTACTACTGCATCAAAACAACATGTCAGTCCTTTTTTCCACTGTATAATTTCGCGTCACCGAGACGTAAACCAATTTTTGACCTGCTTACTTTTTGTTTATTAGACGGCGGTCGGGGTTGGGAAACCGGGGGTTCGTGTGAAAAGTTTCGTTTCCGCAGCAGGCGCCGTGGCGCGTTGTTTTGACTTTTGGACACGAGCGAATTTAGACTCTGACAGAGTCCTTCAGAACAATTTTCAGCTCCAACAAAAAACACAAATAGGTTGAACTGCCTCTATTCGCAGAGTGAACTAGACACGTCCATTTTCTCCCAGTTCAGTCTGAAAAGCTCTCTCTATTGAATTACCCCTGCTTCTCTTTGGGTGCCGTTCAATGTCGTGTTTCTCCGCACGGAGTTATGCTGAAAGGACAGCGTGGTGAGATCTGAGTCATCGCCCGCACTCCGGGGGTTAGAATATTCCAGGGAAGATCTGTCCGTGCAAACCCTCCCTCCTGCTGTGTGGTAAGAACGTTATTGGTGGAACACCAAAAGACATGAAGAGGAACCACTGTGAGATTGCATTTCACCACCGCGTTGGAGCTAGTGCCCTGCCTTAAAACAATTCCTGCACATTATCACGGGGCAAATTACCGGTCTTTCTCCCAAAATCTAAAAAAAAAAAAAAAAGGAAAAGGGAAAGGAAAAAGAAAACATGGCTGATTCTTCTCGACTGGCAGATTCATGGTTACTTTAAACAGCACTGCAAATTCAGCAGAGAGACAGAAATAGGAAAGGAGTGCACATAACTTTTCTTACCATGACTGCAACTGAATCAGCTGAGGATGACTCAATACAGAGAGGCAGGGGGAGAGGGGGAGAGAGAGAGAGAGAGAGAGAAAGAGAGAGAGAGGGCTGTAGGTTCACTGCAGATAAACTACAGACATCAGGGTAGCAGATGGTGTAGACCTGGGGGAACCTAATTATCACTGTTCTCTGCACCGATTGGCCCATCACTCAGCTCCTCTTCACTGATAAACTTACACTGCTCCAGTCAGCCATCTCTCTCTCTCACACACACACACACACACACACACACACAGCAACACAGTTTCAGGCATCTACTACCATGCCCAGTCACCCTATGTTTAGAGTTTTCATTTCAAGCTTTTAAATTTCCTTTTTGAAACAAACACGGCTGCCCATGGCTTGTCCCAGACTGGCTGCACACAGATCTGATTTCCCCTGAATCTTCATTCTGATTGACCAGCTGTCTGTACTTTTTTCTGCATCCTGGACACTGGATGAAAAGTAACGTGTAGAAACTCAGAGGGTTTCGACACAGCAGTTGACAAAAACACCATCACAATTCAGAAGGCGGGGGGGAGTACAATGGAAAGTTTTTGATTTTTTTTTTTTTTTTTAATTGGGGTCGGCATGGGGGAGGGCTGATATTTTCCTAAATTCTCCGGAGTGTTCTGAAATATCCCTGCAGCTAATTTTCCACCAATTTGGGGGTTCCAATGCTCGAAACAATCAACTTAATCACCTTTCCAGCGAGACACACTGAGGCCAGATCTGTTTGTTTTGATGTGAAAAAAAGGGCTTCCAGACAATCACATGACCGCGATGAGCGCTCACGATGAGTCCGCAAAACGGACGAACGCGGCCGTGCTAATAAACATCACGTTTACGCTTCATATTTATGACACGAGAGAAGCGCGGTAGGTTAAAATTTATTTTCTTGTAGTAGCCCGTAGGTCTTTCTGTATACCACTAACAATTTTTTTTCTCCCCTGAGCTCCCTCTGTTCCCGTGTAGCCAGATCCACATAAACACATTTAGCTTTGTAGACGTGCAGTAAATTATTTATTTATTTATTTGGCTTGTGCAGCAGTGTTTACGTCGCTTTTGGTTAGAAAAGAAAAAAAAAACGAAGAGTAATCTCAGAACACTTACTTAAACAAATACAATCAGGCTTGTTTTTTTAAACAGCGAGAGAGAGAGAGAGAGAGAGGTGTACTCCAGCTGCAAAGCGCGCGTGTCCTCTTCTGTAAAGCTTTGATTGCGTTAGCGTTACTGCATCGGCGTCAGATTTTTTTTCGAACGTTTCCACAGTGAGAGAATTAAAAAAATAAAAGAGAGAAAGAAAGAAAGAAGGAAAGAAGGAGAAAGAAAGAAAGAGAAACGCAGCTACAAAAATAGCGCGGCACCAGGATGTGTGGTCTTGGCATGATACGTTGTAGGCCTGGAAGTGAAACAAAGTGAAAAGTACGGCAGTGCGTCGTGCTTATGGACTTCCCAACGTCCCAGAGAGACAGCGGCAAAAAAAAAAAACCGAGTTTTTAATACCGCACTCGAAATAGAGGTGTGAGTCAGCCCCTTCTGATGGAACGCTGTCTGTTTTCAGAACAGTGTATAACCATTAGTGTAATAAACTAATTCTAACCTCAGAATGTTAAGAGCAATCAAACACACGGATACACACACACACACACACACACACAATCACACACACACGAGCAAAGAAAAAAAAGGAGCTGTAGTAATGAGTAAAAACTCGTCATTTTTAAAAACACACATAAAAAAAATCTGCAATTAACTTTTATTATCTTATGACTGTTGAGTGTTTTCCACACTGTATCGGTTTCCTGCCTGTTTCTGTGCATGTTCATGAGCACTCTAGACTACCAGAATAATCTTAAAGATTTAGTCGTCTTTCACTCTGCCTTTCATTACAATTGTACCTTACAACTGTATTTTAGTGCTTTGGTTAGTTCAAGACAAAAAAAAAAAAAAACCTCACTTTTTTGACCAGTAACCCCTCCCCCATTCCCCTTGGTCTGTTCTTTTCCTCCTCCAGAAGGAGGCTTGTATTTTTCCTTTCTTCCTTCTGCTTTAAAAGTCTTATCTCTGCTGCTCATTCCCATTGAGAGCACATCCTCCCGTGTTCTGTCTGGGCGTGGAGGTCACAGCCTTAGCCAACGCAAAGCTGAGCATTTGCAGAGGGGTTTCCCAGTTAAGGTGAGTGGTCTTCCTAATAACGACAAGTCCCAGAGTTCCTTTCTAGCAAGTGGCCTTTCCTGTCACCTTTGACTCTAGCATTCCTCAAGTAAGTGTGTTCCCTCCACACAGCACCAAAATCCTCCCTCTATGGAATGAAGGTGTTTTTTTTTTTTCCCCAAAACATAAAAAAGGTTGGTGTGTTGCTCTCGGAAGGATTAAAATATTCCCCTGACGTTTAACCTCAGCACTATCGCTTCAGCTATAATTACAGACGCACAGGAAGTTCCTCTTTAGCTGGGATTACGCTAAAGGAGAGAGTCAATACAGCTTAAGTCTCTATTATCTCTAAACCAATGCGGCGAGTGGAAAATTGCAGGCGCTAAATGGCTGTCTTTTGTCATATGAGCATAATGTAGAGGAGAGATAGCGTTGGCTCACACGCGCGATCAGGGGTGCTGTTTGACTGACAGCAAATTACAATATGATAAAGAGTAAAGAAACAAGAGCTCACCTTCATTGATTCAGACACACACACACACACACTCACACGCCCACACACACACACACACATGCCTACTCACGGGTTTGTCAAAACAAAGATATCTTATGCACACAGCGCGGATGAGTGAGGGTCAAAATACAAGTATAGATTCTTCTTACTCAGTGGGTCACACGCTACAAGTGATTCTTCTCTTACCTGGAAAAGAGAGAGAGAGAGAGAGAGAGAGACACACACACACAGAAAGAGAGAGAGAGAGAGGGAGAGAGAGAGGTTAAAACAATGTATTGGCAGAGCATTGTATTTTCCATTAGCATGTACTAAGCCACTGGTTTAGGTTCTAAGGTTTCTTGTAAATGGTTTGAACTTGAGCTGTGTTGGCTGAGCAGTCATGTTTGTGGGACAGGGCAGGATGGAAAGACTGGAAGGACTGGGAGGTTTGGTGTTGGCCATATTTGGTGTTGGCAGGCTGTGTTTAATGAGGGTGTCTGAACTCAAGGGCACAGGCTAACACGCCAGACACTTCACTCTAAGATACACCACAGACTGCTGTTCCTGGACACACACAAACACACGCGCGCACACACACACACACACACACACACACACACACATGCAGACCCACACACACAGGCACACACACAATCATACGGACCGCCCCCCCCCCCCCCCTCCACGCGCACACACACACACACAGACAGAGAAAACCACTAACGTTTAGTACAATGAGCCTCCAACACTACTTGATAAATGAAGACATCCATCTTAGAAGTACAAGTAGAAGAAGAAGTACTTTATTTGTCACACACACACACACTGAGCAGTGAGCAGTGAAATGCAGCCTCTGCATTTAACCCATCCTAACACCAGTGAGCACACACATTCTTGAGCAGTGAGCAACACACACACACACACAAACGCTATGAGCTAGGAGCAGTTTGCAGCCGCTGGTGCCGGCGCCCAGGGACCAGCTCCAGGTCTTTTTGCCAGTGCCTTGGTCAAGGTCACTGACAGGAGTACTAATCCTAGCACACATGTCTCTGTGGTGGGAGGAAACCAGAGCACCTGGAGGAAACCCACGAAAACAGGGGGAGAACATGCAAACTCCACACAGAAAGGACCCGGCCTCCTCGCTGTGAGGCAACGGCGCTAACCACTGAGCCACCGTGAAGCCCTTTGTTATGATGTAAGCTTGAAGAACGAGTTCAAATGATCTAACCATTGTAAAGAATTTCAACACCCAATCCCCAACAGTTTCTGTCCGAGCCAATAGGACTCCATAGTCTTAGGCAGAGCACATATAAAAGACGTATGGATTCTGAGTGAGATAAGATCTCTCGGCCCACGTTTTGTCATTGGAGAGAAGCAGAGATGAAGATTTAGCGTCTGAGGGATCAGCAGCATCATAAAACCCCAGAGCAGACGAGCAATTCTAGAGCTGGGAGACTGAAGTATGCAGAAGAGGTGAAGTAATGCCTCTCTTTTTCTTTCTCTCTTTTTCTTTCTCTTTCTCTCTGCACTGAAACTCTCTACCTCTGTCTGATTACTCCGACCCCCCGTTAACCTTGGGTCGCCATAACAACAGGGTCCTGCCTAATCCCTACAGTCCACTTCAAAGAGGGATTAGGAGTTACCCAAGCAATGAAGAGAGAGAGAGAGAGAGAGAGAGAGAGAGAGAGAGAGAGAGAGAGAGAGAGAGTTTTCCTTTTCTTTTCCCTTCTTGCGACACTCTGCTAAAAGATGAGCTGTGATGAATATAAACACTAGTCTGAATGCATACATATACCGTTCGTTCTTCCTCCAGTGATGTGATCTGTTTGCAGAACGATGTTTAACTTTGCAATATCGTCGTGATTTAGAACGCCAACACATCCACGCACAAATACATACCTAACCGTCCTACGGAGAAACTGACCCCCTTTTCTCAAGTCTCCTTTTGAAATCAAAATCACTGTGTTTATTTCAAGTTACGTGTGTGTTAAATACATCTGACGACACACTTTAATGTTAAATAAACAAAATCAACATACGCCCTCTCCCTAGGATGTAATGCTTCGAAATCTGTCTTAATTAACGTTTAGATCTGTAAAAGCGTACTTCAAATCCAGACTCATACATTCAGGGAAACGAACGTCAGTTCATATCATATGTAAACCGACACCAAATAAACTTCGTGCTTTGTGTGAAGTAAGTTGCATTGGACGACCTCCTCTTGTCCAGAGAGAACGGCCCAAGTCGTTCTCAGTACAAGCGTAGGGTGGTATTCTGCTGGTCTGTCCTTGGGAAGTTAAAAGATTCCTACTGCTGCCTTAAGCTCTGTCAGCCCAGGCCCTGATCCTCGGTAACTCTCTGCTTAAAGGAGTGCGATTCTGAGGGAGAGTGAGGGAGGTGATGTTCGGACAGGTCCGGTCTGAGGGAGAGTGAGGGAGGTGATGTTCGGACAGGTCCGGTCTGAGGGAGAGTGAGGGAGGTGATGTTCGGACAGGTCCGGTCTGAGGGAGAGTGAGGGAGGTGATGTTCGGACAGGTCCGGTCTGAGGGAGAGTGAGGGAGGTGATGTTCGGACAGGTCCGGTCCGAGGGGAGAGGGAGGTGAGACAGGGTGAGACAGACATTAAGGTCTGGTGAAGTGTGTGGTGGTGTGTGTGTGTGTGTGTGCGTGTGTGTGTCTCCACGGATGAGCAGTGGCTTTGGCCCGGAGGCTGGCTGCTGCTGGCACGCCTTGTCTGTCCACAGGTTTAAATTTAGCCTGGATCAGCCTATCAGAGAAGGGCACCCGGCGACCGTCAAAGGGGACATTATCGCGCTTTGTTTCATGCCGAGAGAGAGAGAGAGAGAGAGCGAGAGAGAGAGAGAGAGGGAGAAAAAAAAGAGAGAGTGAGAGAGAGAGAGAGAGAGGGAGAGGGAGAGAGAAAGAGAGAATGAGAGAGAGAGAGAGAGAGATGTACAGGTTCAAATCCCGCTGAACCGTGAACGTGGAGCAAAGAGTACAGTGGCGTTACGGTCAGCCTACTGTCATTTCAATGGGGAAAAGAAGGAACATTTGAAAAAAGCGCAAAACGCCACTAAAGAAAAATTCACACCGCGTCTAGAGCCCATTTAATTCAGCAGCAGGAGTTTTAAACAGATTCATATTTAACTTAACCCTTTTATTTTGAGGGAGGGTGTATCTGAAAAATACATCGTGGGCGCATAGTGGTCCCCCCCCCCACCCCCCACCCCCAATCTGTGTGCAAAATCAATTCTTCAATATTTGTACACAAAGTGTGGACAGGGCCTAAAAAAAAAAAAAACGTAAATAAAAGAGATTGCTTCACCCTGCCTTTGAGATATTGTGTCTTTTTCATCAAAGAGTGCAAGCCCGAGTATTTGTTTACAAGCTATTACTCATTTCCTCTCTGGCTAGCCTGTTGTCCACAGTTCGCTATCTGTTCTATAATTGGGCTTTATTACACAGGCCAGATAAGGATGAGTGAAGTTGCGAGGCCGCCTCTCATGTAAACATTTGGATGTGATTTGACTCTTATCTACCTCCTCCCCCAACCTCCCCGTATGTCTGTGTGTGTGTACGTCAGAGAGAGAGAAGGAGAGAGAGAGAGAGAGAGAGGGTTGGTTGAGAATGAATTAGAAAAGGAGGCAATGGTTATTTGTGCGCGAGTGTGTCTGAGTCTGCGATTCTCTCTCTCTGAGTGTGAGAGACAGGGAGATAACAATTATTTGTGTAAGAATGTGTGTGTGTACATGTATGTGTGTTTGTGAGACTGCGTGTGCGTGTGAGTATGTGTGTGTGTGTCTGTGTAATTATGACATTGTGCGTCTGTGTGTATGCATCTCACACACACACACACACACGCATGCACGCACACACACACACACACAGGGAAAGCGTTGAGAAGGCCCAAGCTGAAACAGACGTCGTGGAGTCAGTACAGCTGTTTTGCTAGGACCACAGAGGGAAGGTTTTAATTGAATATGAATGTAAGGGGGAAAGGCTTTTAATTTGACCAGGACTAGAGAGGCACGCACTGGTTCCTCTGTGGGGGAGAGGGGTGGGCTTAAAATCCTTCCTCTTCCTCACCCCCACCAGCAATCATTTCCCTCCAATCACTAACCTCACCAATTATGACACAATCACAACAACAACAACAACAACAACAACAGCGACGACAACAACAACAACAACAACAACAACAACAACAGTACAAACACAACTGTAGTTAATCAGTGCTCCGAACTCTCCTGTTAGAAAAAAGGAGAGTCAAAGAGACTCAAACTGAGCAATGATGCAACAGATGATTTTAAGTTTTTGTTTTCCTCAGAACAAATGACTAAGTAACCCTCGCTCTCCGCCCAAAGACGCCGCGGTATTTCGGACGGGGGAGGAACCACACTGGGCCAATGGAAGAGAGAGCTTTTATGAAGTCTGTGTATTTATAAACAGCAGTCATTTTGTGTGATAACTCAATTAGGGAGGTGGGGGGAGGGGGGGCACAAAGAGAAGATGACGCAACCTTAACCTCCACACCTCCCTCCCTACTCCCCCCCCCCCCCCCCCCCCCCCCCCTTCCCTAGTCCACCTCTCCTCTCTGCTCCCACCCCTGGAGTAAACCTTACGCTTGAAAAACAATGGAAAACATTGCATGAGTTGAGAACGGAAAAGCTAAAGCATGGGGTAATGTTTCGATTCAGTAACTCAGGGTCCTGGCAGATAGTCATATGGAGTTGATTTGGGCTCTGCTGTAGGTAAGAGAGGAGCGGGGTAAGAGGAAGTCCAGGGACTAAGTAAATAGCTTCAGATAAAAACCAAACTCAAAATTATGGACTCGGACAGAGCTTTGATTTACCGTTTCTGCGGAGCAGGCAAAGGTACACTCTCTCTCTCTCTCTCTCTCTCTCTCCACAGATTGTTACCCATATGCACTCTTAATCAGTAAATGCAACACAGAAGTTGACTTCAGCCCATCTCCCTCTCTCTCTCTCTCTCTTTTTCTGCAATGCGGGACTGTTTAAGTTTGCTGATGAACCCAGACTGTTTCAGTGCCCCCTTTCCCTTAAGGAACCAACACTCCCTTTCTTTCTCTCTCTCTCTCTCTCCCTCCCTCCCTCTCTCACATATACACACACACACACACAGAGAGACACACAGACACAAATCTTGTCTGTATAAATGAGACTCTCTCAGAGTACGTGTTAACGTGGGGTCTCTTTGGACAGAGCACTTTTTTTTCCTTTTCTTTTTCTTTTTCTTTTTTTTTTTTTTTACAGCACTCCCAAACACAAAGATGCCCATTTTACTGCTTTGTGGGCCGACGGCTGTGCTAAGAGTGTCTGCCGGTATGTAAACACTAGACAACAATGAAGAGACTGAGAGGAGAGCATGTTCGACTGCTTCACAGTCAAAGGAGCACTATGGTCCTTACATACCACTACAAGACAGAGCTCAGCGCTACGACAAAACAAAATGGAAATTGAAGGAGGCCTGTATTATGAAATTCTGTGTTGCATTTTTTTTTGTCCGTTATTCTTTTGGATAATATATAAATGACCTCGATTTAACAGTGGGTTCAGAGAGAGCGAAAAGATTATATGTTAGTATTAAAGAGTTAACGTTTTCCACGGTTTATCAGCTGGTGTTGTAAATCAAAGAACGAAACTTCAAAGCCTTTGACAGATCCATTTTTGCTTAGCAACTTTATTTTGAAATTGCATCTGGAGATGTTTAAATGTCATTAAAACATGTACTGAGAGATCCAGCTCAAGAGAGTCTCAGATTACTGCCAAAAATGGACTGAAAAACCCGCTGCCTTGTGCGACTCGCGCACATCGTTCAACCTCCCAGTGAAGTCCTTCCCTACACACCTCACCCGCTTTTATCGGCCCCTGTTCAAAACTGTACACCGAAAAATCAGATCAAAGAAACGGAGAGCAACGAACAATGTTCTCAAACATGTGTGAAAACGGAGCAAGTTTGTGGGGGAAAAAAAAGAGAGAGAGAGAAAGAGATGCACAAAGGCAACTGGATAAGAAGAGCGTTATGGAAAAGAACAGCAAAGAAAACCAGGGGGGGGGGGGGGGGGGGGGGGGTGCGCGAGAGTGAGAAAGATAGAAAAGAACAAGGAACTGAGAGGTGGGGAAAAAGAGAGAAGAGAAAGAAAGAAAAAGGAGAGAGAGAGAGAGAGAGGGGGGAAAGAAGAAACCAGCACAAGCTTTGTGGAGCTCTCTGCGAGTGTCTGTGCTTGTCCCATGCCAAGAAAAACAGGACCTGAGAGAGTGTGGGATCTGATTTCAGCAGAGAGAGGCAAAGACAGGAAACTGTGCTCCTTTGGGAGAGGAACAGGGATCCATGGCTGAGGGAGAGAATGCCCCCACGCCACCCTGCTAACACTTCACTCACTCTTTATCGCAATTAAAATGCACCACTGCTTCCTTTAAGCGCCAGTAGACTTCTATTTTTTGTAACTTGCTAACACCTTTTATTGTAGCGTAAGATGTAATCTGCCAACTGTTGTAACTGTTGACTGCTCTCATACAATACGCATAGACTATCCTTTAAATGTTCTAAATACTGGCCGTTTCATTAATGTGACATAATGACTAGCAAGACGGTTCATGTTGCACGTTCTTGCTTCTGAGGATAAGAGTGCTATTCTGTTAAGATGTCCTACAATGGCCTCATAAGAAATTACTCTTGCTGATTCAAGCACAGTGTTACTACCACACCAAATCCAACACCTCTGAGAGTTCATCACATCCCCCTCCATGTTCAGACCAGAATTTAGCAGCCCTTCTGCTGTGCATTCTCAGACAGACGACTCAGTAAAAAAAAAAAACAATGCTCCAGCCAAAAAGTTTTGTCTCTGAGCTCTCACATTTCACACTTTTGGGTTCGTGTTGACCAGGCCTAGAGCAGAAAGAAAAAGTGTCATCCGAAGGTCAAGCTAAGCTAAGGAGCTAATCCAGGATAACGGTGCTGCCAAGGCAACTATCTCCATATGGATCAGATAAAGAAGGGGGGGGGGGGGGGGTCACAGTACTCATATGACAATATGATGGTCTTTTTTTTTTCTTTCCCCCCTTTCACACTGTAGGTTTGGTGGCTTGGGCTGTGCTCATCAGCTGGGGAGGCAGGCCTCGTGGTGAATGCCCTGCTCCTCCATTATGTGACCTGAATGTGAGAGTCGTCACGCCAGATGTGACCAGTCAACCGGACAAAGGGCCAGGGCTGATGTAGACCAGCATGCAGCTGTAGCTACAGCTGTGTATAGCACTCGCTCTCGCTCTCCTTCCCTTCGCTTCCCTTTTGGGTCTGGTTAGCATTTCCGTTCGCAAAATATCACTTTCCGACAGGAGATCTGACCAAAATGCTGCTATTACAATGAGTTATGCTGCTGCATCGAATTGAGGATTTGAGAAGAATAATGCAAATCACATTTGCAGAGAGCAAGGAAACGGCGCCATAAACTTTTGACTTTTGGTTTTCAGACTGTGACTGGCAGCGCTATGAGGTGTTCTACCAATCATTCATAGTCGCGATTCCTATCTGGAGATCTCATGTGACGAGTTGAAAAGGGCATTTCACCTGAGGGGGGGGTTGTGAGGGGTCGGCGAGTAGGTGCTTTATCAAACATATGCAGAATGAAGGTGTTTCAGATATTTGAATATATACAGTCGCCTCCTCAAACCTGTCAGCCTCCTCTGCAATCTTAACAACGCTCCAGTTCTTCAATATGGGCGGCTAACACACAGCCACGGGGCGTTTTCCTTGTGAAAAGTTCTTGAGGGTTTTTACCCGTATGATCCAGTTAAGAAAGAGACTGGAGCACTGGACTGGAATGAAGACCATACACACGCCTTCCTAATCTAGCCCTCATTCATTTTACTTTTGACTGATATTACACCACCTAGCTTTCTCTCCACATAATGTCCTTAACAGAAATGTATTTAGCAGTTTCTTAAAGGTTCTTCTCACATCTTTTTTTTTTTTTTTTTTTTTCTCCTCCCCAAGAGAACTGACGCAGTTATACCAAGGCTGTACAAGAGCACCTCTGTTTGGGACTCTTAAAGGGACTCAATAGCGCTTGACAACCTGGTCCTAACATGAATGTGGACATTTAAGGAGCAGGGGGCCTAATTAAAACCTCATGTCACACACGCAGGATGTTTCGATTCCAGCGGCACAGCGCTTGTGAGGAACATGTGCCGTAAACAAACATGCAAATCCAACACAAAACGTCTAGAACCGAACCGGGGGGGGGCTGTCCCAGTTGCAACCACATACGAAGACATTCAGAATCAATTTTCCTATGGTCTTCTTCCCTGCAGGCTTGTCAGTGCTTCTTCTAGAAGATTCTATTATAACAAACTTGCTAACTAAAAAAGAAAAAAAAAGAAAAAGAAAAAAAAAAAACCCACATCTGTAGCCGTAGCGCTTTCCAAGAAACATTCTGGTAAGGACTAATAGATTTAATACAGGAAGAGGCCTTTCTGGGACTACACACGAGACTGATAGATGTGTTGAGAATGTGCTCTGAAACAAAGTCCTGAACGCAACAGTAGAGGAAAAATGTCTGGTTGGTGAGGCAAGCAGAGATTTTGTGGGTGGGTGTATTCACATACACTACATGCCAGCAACATGTCGGGTCAACTAATAATAAAAAGTGTTAAGGAGCAGCCAGCAGGTCTCTCGGATGTTCGTGAGTTGGAAAGGCATGCCAGAAGGCTCGCACCGTATCGTTGGTGGTTATCAGCATAAATCTGCCGGGTGGCATGCGAATGGATGAAGTTACATCACATGCCAGTGTATCTTCTTTGACATTATTAGCTCCCAGAGTTCGTCGGCGTTCACCGACGCTGTATTTCAGACTCCAGCAGGGCTGGCGGTGTGTCGCGGAAGTCTTATCCGCGCTAAATCAAAATCTTCTAAGCTGCGCATCTTTGAGGCTTGATTTGTTCGTGTGAAACAAAGAGCGTGCGAGCAAACCGTCTACGGTTCGCATTTTCAAACACAGACAAAATGATGACCAGCAGGACCTTGTTGCAAAGGATCGTGGGCTGAGCAGAGTGCTGGACAGACTTGGATGGAAACGGAGCTGGGAAACGAGCCCAAGTTCCATTCTTTGACATTGAGAAATCAGTATTAATTCCTCTCCGTTAAGAACAGGATATTACAATCTTAAACAAAAAAAAAAAAAACGAAAAAGAAAGCACTTGGATGTGATCAGCCATTGAGACCCACTACAAAAAAATTTGTTCATTTGGATCTTGAGAAAAAAAAAGTGATTGACACTGTTAATTTAAATGATGAAATTAAACAGTTTAATTTGAGCCTAAAATGCAGTGCGCTCTGTTTGTTGTCAAACAGCTCGAAAGCATAAACTTCTGATGGCCGTCCTTTGGTTGCTTTTCGGGGGAAAATAGACATTGCCGTGTTGTATGCAGCCCAACAACCGATATGCTAATTCCGACAGACACTACCTGTGATTACATCAAGGGAGACACTGTGACTGATTGGAAGTGATAATGAGCTGAGTAAATGCTAATTTATTAAGGTTAACATTTAAATAACCTTTAAGGTAACACTGTCACTCCAGTTAGACTGTCACCGAAGAGTGCTCAAAGTGATAATTGTTTCCTGTAAGAGATAAGGTCCGTGTGTTATACCGTAAGATGCAGGAGGAAAAGAAAAAGACTTTTGAACAATCATATCTGAGCCAATGTCACAGCAAAGCCAGGGCGAATACGAAACCGGAGTCCACATACGTCTACAGTTAAGCGTGAGAACAGTGGGTGAGTCAAGCTAATGACGTGGACATTCTGTAATGGTCTATGAATCTGGGTCAACCGACAGCAGACCAAAAGCATGGAAAGACACACAACATCAGGTTTCTGAGCAATAAGACGACATTCACCTTGTAAGCTGAGCTCAGCACTTCATCAAAAGGTTTTTGAGTACAAAACAGTATTCCTAAATGATCATCTGTTTCTCCTATAAGAGTTGTATCAAAAAAAAAAAAAAAGAACGAAAAAGAAAGCAGGATAAATTCAGCTCCATGGCTGAGGCACTAAGTTGAAACCTCTGACTGTAACTCAGCCCCTCCTAACAGAACAGTGAACCGAGGCCACAAAATAAGCCAAGTCAGCAAATAACGTAAATCAGAATATCTAGCAGAATGTTGGGGGGGTGTGTGTGTGGGGGGGGGGGGGGGGTGTGTGTGTGTGTGTGGGGGGCAACATATATAAAAGAAAAACATATATTTCATTTGTGTGCGCTGTGTTTCCATTCTCAACCTACTCAGCCCAGGAACAGCCAGTCTGCTAATGAAATTAAAGAGAGGGTCGTCTGTGCGGACGAGAACAAGCTCAGGGAGAAGACGCTGTTCTTCATACCGAAGCTAGAGGCTGCCGACTGAGATTTATGTGTTCCTGAGGGGGGGGGTGGGGGGTGAGGGGGGGCTGGCGGATTTTTGTGTGAACTTAAATCATGCCTGTAACTATGAGTGGTTAATTGGGAGAGCAGAAGTACTTGAGGCATTAGGAGTGTTTCCTAAGGCGGGATATATTCTGACTGGATGTGTAACAGACTGCTTGTCTGACTTTAAAAACTCTTCAGGGTATTATGCAAGCTAAGGCCCAAACAGACCCTGCGCTGGCATCTATTTGTCTAAATGTTGACCAAAGCGTTGCAAGAGATCAAGACAAGCCTCATTAAAACCTTTCATTGTGAAACCAAAAGGAGCTAATGATCTTGAGAGTCATCGTTGCGTTGTTCCATACTCCTCCCAATTCGCATGGTCAGGTCGAGTTTGTTACGCGATTCCGTATTTTCCTGGTCATGATGATCTGACTCAGGTGGTTATTAGCATTACTTTCAAAATGTATAAAAGTCTTAATCTCTTTCGAAAATAAAACAATTCCCACATTTAACCTTGCTTAGAAAAAATTTTTAAAAAATCCCTGTGAAGAGTGAGGCACCACATTTTGGTCTGGCTCTCTAACAGGTGCATGTTCCAAACTGGGGATCGGGCTAAGTGGTCTGTAAATTTGACATCAAATCAACTTTGATGCAAACGCTGTAATTTTTTTTTTTCCTTTCCTTTCCTTTTTTTTTTTGGTTTTTTGTTTTTTCTTTACAAGGTATGAGTCATAGAATACAGAAATAACTGCACAAGTGAGGGTTTCATTCCAGGCTAAATGTACCCCACTCTAAAATTGGACTTTTCCAGTTCAAGCAAACGCACCGGGAGTGAGTGGAGTGAAATATTCTCAGCTATCCCTGAACCTCAAGGCAAGTTCAAGCCCACCTCCCATCCTAACTGGGCAGCATGTGTTGGTAATTTGCAGGCAGTTGATGTTGATTAGTCTGGGCGTGACATTTGTGAACCTCAGCTGTGCCTGTGTACGAGGAGCAGCGTCCCCCAATTAGCCGCGGTGTGTTAGCAGATCGGGATTTACGAGCCTGCCAGGAACGCCGAAGGCTTAAACTCTAGAAATTAAAATCGGAGTTGAGATGTTTCAATCTCCAGTCTTTAGGGAAACAGTACGCTTCACTTAAGACACTTAAAGAGACCGATAACTCTAATGACAGGTTTTCTTTTTTTTTAGTTGTTGTTGTTCTCTCTCTCTCTCTCTCTCTCTTTCTCTCTCTTTGTCCCAAAGTGAAGTCATATCTGATTAGGGGCTGTCCAGATGTTAGATCTGGAATCTGCTCTCAGGCGTTCATCATTAAAGCCAGTGCTGTAAGTGGATGAGGTTTGATTCACATGGGAGATAGGCAGTCACATGAAAGGGTAGAGTACGACACTCCCACGACAAAGATGCGATAACGTCACATTAAGTCATTCAGAAGCACGACGCCCCAGACCCTTTAGGCTTTGATTCTGTCAGATGACGCACAATCTGTTAAGCGTTATGGCTCTGCCTGGAAGTAGTGGTCTTTTAATGATTTAATAAGCTGGATGTCACGTTTAAAAAAAAAACGTAAGGTGGAAGCTCTTTTTTTTTTCTGGAAGAGTCTGGAAGCGTCGCTGACTATTCCGCTTCTCCTCCAGATGCAACACGCGATTGTTCTCCTGTATCATGAGAACCTGATTTTGTGGCAGCACATCAAAAGAGTCTGCTGTCTCCCATTGGGACTGGACTGGGCTCTGATTTGACCCAAAGCCAGTGGGCCTCCCCTTCCCCCTTAAACCACTTCCTCTCTGGCCCGTTCGGAGTCCATCCCAGCCCATTCCACAGGGATCAGATGGGGAAGAGTCTCGAAAAGTTTCAACTTCCAAGATTCTAGGTTTCCAGGGTTCCCTTTAGAAGGTAAGATGTTAAGAAGAGATCGTTGTCAAAGGAGAAGGGGAGAGAAAGAGACAATATACATTAAGAAGAAGTTAATGCACCAGAATCTAGGTTTTTTCTTAATGCACTGTTGTAATGTGACACTTTAATGTAACTAAACACTTGATTGACTCCTGTATGAAGTTTCTTTGCTTTCTTTCATGGCTGCCCTGTCTGTCACTCTATTCTCCAAAAAAAAAAAAAAAGAACACCAGTCAGATTCCGCTAGCTCTCTGACCACTCCAAGGCTAAAATACAAGATTAGAATTCAAAGGCCGGGTCAAGCGAATGCCCTTTCTGCCCCCTCCTGCCCCCCCCCCCCCCCCTTCTATATCCCCATTCCCTCTCTCTCTCTCTTTCGCCCCCTCTCTTAGACAGGCTCTGATGAAGAGATAGCATGAAGGTCATCCTCAAAGAAGGAAGGCTCCGGGGAAAGAATGCAAAGAATGAGTGTGTCTTGTTCTCCGCGAAAAAGAGGGGGGAACCTATCTGTGAATCAGCAATAGAGCTGCACATAGGCCTTGTGTTGTCTGACTTGTCACTGCAGACAGCTGATGTGTCGTCAGGGGCCCTTAGCGATTATGACATGCTTTGGGAGCCAGAGCCATTTCATCGTCACAAACGGTCTTTTTAACAGAGCCAAGTCGTGTCCATTCCTTTGGAGCACTGACGTCTATGGGAATTTTTTTCTTTTCTTGTTTTTTTTTGTTTTCTTTACATTTCTTTGTTATTTGGTTAGAGACATTCGTGTAAGCAAACTTTAAGCCAACCAAATCAATCATCATAAGATCCAAAAAAGGAAATGTGTTCTCCTTGTCAACCTAACTTGAAATGGTGATCAGAAAATAAAAACCAAATTATGCTGAAAAAATCAGAAATGTGAATACCTGTGAAACTGTTTAGTTAGCTTTTTTTTTTGTTGTTGTTGTTGCAGAGAACTGTATTAGTAAGTAAATCAGGCATGGAATGGCATAAGTTTTCCAAATACTTGTTCCTTCAGATTTATCATCTTTTAATGCCAAACACATCAAACTTAGCTATCAGATATCAAATAACAGAGCTCCGCGTTGGCAACGCCTTACAATAACACGTTTGAGATGACAGACTGTCATGTGAAACTCGTTGCTGTGTCTACAAAGATGCACAGCCAGCTGCTCCTAGGGTAAATCTTATAAACACACACACACACACACACACACACACACACACAA
This sequence comes from Chanos chanos, assembly GCF_902362185.1. Taxonomy (NCBI): domain Eukaryota; kingdom Metazoa; phylum Chordata; class Actinopteri; order Gonorynchiformes; family Chanidae; genus Chanos; species Chanos chanos. The sequence goes on from NC_044500.1 coordinate 44,158,693, forward strand.
AAAGAAAAACCCAGAACAGGACAAATGTAAACACTTGCTTACAGAGTAAATCAAACGCTGTCAGGTTGAAAAGACCACATAGGGACTAACCGTCAGGCTAAAGAAACACTGCCTTATGATCCCCTCTAAAATCGACTTCCCTGCTCCTCTCCTTTTAAGACAGACCAGGAGAGCGCAGGCAGGGCAGGCTAACACTGGTGGTCTTTTGTGTGGTTCACTGCTGGCTGTCAACACAGCTACAGCAGCCCACACAACAGACAAAACCGGGCAGAACTGGAATCGGATCAGGACTAAACGGAAACCGGAAACGTTAAGAAACCAACTGGGTCGACCTCGAAGGACAAAAACGTTCGATGCGCATGAAGATGCTTTGGAAAAGACTGACTAACACTGGCACCGGGGGTTAGAGGAAATAATCGTTTTGAAGGAGGAGGGTACAGCTCTGACGGTATCAGAACATTCTGCCTCTCTTCCAGATGGTCTGTTGAGTACAGTCAGTCTGGTGACTCAAATAACCTCCCTGGGTTTGCGTGCAATCTTAGACATCCCAACTGCATGATAGTCATTTCTTATTTTTGTCATGGTTTCTTTTTTTTCCCCTCATCTAACAATGCACCAATTAAAAAAAAAACAAAAAAACAATGTATAATTTCAGACTATCGTGGCTTTCTGTATTTCACACACACTGAATAAATTTGTAGCTCGCAGCCTTGAGCTGTGCAGAGGAAACGGGGTCTACAGAGATGTGCTGCTTGCTCATTCCCTCTTTCTTTCTTTCTTTCTTTCTCTTTCTGTCTCTCTTTTTTTCTTTCAGTCATTTTCTTTGTTAAACGAAACTCCTTTCAGAGGAAGCACCGGGACTCAATAAGGCTTGACAAGTTGGTGATCTCATACTCGCTAGCCGTAGCCCCTCTCTCTCTCTCTCTCAACTCTCTCCCTCTCTCTCTTTTTGTGTCTCTCTCTTTCTCTGACAGCCTCTTTCTCTCCCTCTCATACCATGGATGTGAGAAATCAACATGGCACCTGCGTCTGGTGCACAAAAAAAGCATTCCGTCAAAGCGTCCCCTGCACAGGAAGTGACACAAACCGCCCAGGGACCTGCTCCATTAGTATTCCATCTGAGTTGACACATACCACATCTTTCAACAGCTCATACATTTCAATTTGGCTGCTCCACCCTGCAGCCAAACCCCATTAAATACTCATCTTCTGTCCTTTTAGAATTTTCTGGATGCTACAACGTTCTACAATTTTGTGTAAATTTTAGTAAAGGGAAAAAAAAAAAAAAGAAAAAAAGAAAGAAAGAAACTGTTTCAACAAACTTGAAACACTTAGATATTGTTTCATTATGTTAAAAAATGACATTGCTTCAAGGTTATTTACATTTCAGCTGGGCAAAAAGTCCAAGTCTTCTTTAAACAGTGAGTTCTCAGTCAGCATATTTTCCAAGTAGGTCACTTGCTGTAATATTATTTGGTGAGTGATGGCATATGACGCTAGACATTTCTCTTGCTGTTAGCAGCTCTTCAACACAGCACACCAAATCGCACACAAGCGAAGTGTTTCTGCAGTTAATGTGTTTGGTCGAACCGATAAAGACCATCTTCTCCCAAGTTTTCAGCCACAGATTTCCACATTACGATGATCTTTAAGACGGCTTTCTACCCATGAGATAAATATGGAAACTTCTAGGAGACATCAGAGGTAAAGTGATTAACTCTGATGGCTCGATAAATCAGATGGAACAACTTTGAGCACTTTGAGCTCTTACTGTCAAAGACATCAGCATCAGTTGGCATTATTAAATGTGTGTGAGTGTGTGTGTGTGAGTGTGTGTGCGTGTGTGAGCGTGTGTGTATGTGTGTGAGTGTGTGTGTGTGTGTGTGAGTGTGTGTGTGTGTGTGTGTGAGTGTGTGTGTGTGTGTGTGAGTGTGTGTGTGTGTGTGAGTGTGTGTGTGAGTGTGAGTGTGTGTGTGTGTGTGTGTGTGTGAGTGTGAGTGTGTGTGTGTGAGTGTGTGTGGGAGAGAGTGAGTGTGTGTGTGTGTGTGTGTGTGTGTGTGTGAGTGAGTGTGTGTGTGTGAGTGTGTGGGAGAGAGTGAGAGTGAGGGAAAGAACTGTGTAAGCCTGTGCTTGCGTGCATGTTTGCATGTGTCTGAAAATCTCCCGCTAATGTGTTTAATTTGTAAACTTCACACGGGAGATCCAGCAGCAGCGATGAAGTAAATGCCTGTACAGCCACCACTCCCCCCCCCCCCCCCCCCCCCCCCCTCTTCCAGCCCCTTTACCCCCCCTGCTCCGCTACTGGGGCTTGGCAGGGCCATGGCTTTAAGACCCCGCTTGTTAATCAATTAGCGATAAGTCTTTGGAATGAATGGGGCAAAAAGGCAGTCATCTTTGAGGGGACATAAAAAGCAGGCCTGAAAGAGAGGCTTAATTGAGTTAGAGAATCATGTGTTTGCAGGCGAGTGCAGCTTCTCAGTTCCAGCTGAGCGACTCTGGCTCTGGTGATAAGACAAGAGACGGGAAAGAGCGGGGGTGTGGGGGGGGGGGCGAGGGAGGAGGGGAGAGTTTATTTGTGTGTGAAAGCCTACGTTACCTGGTTTTCATAAGCGCCGCTTTAGGAGTGAATCAGAGTGAAATCAGAGGCTCTTTATGTGTGGCTGGACTGTGTTGACCCCTTTACAACAATCCTTTTAACTCCTTTTAACAATAGTTTAACAATTAATACTGTTTAACTGTTTTAACAATGGCTAATCAAAAGGGACATGCACATGCATACACAATTGCACACACACACACACACACATTCCCTCGCTCTCAGACTCTCTCACGCACACACACGCACGCACACACACACACACACACATATGCATGCACACACACACACACACACACACACACACACACACACACACACAAATTCAAACCAATTCTTTTTTAGCCCCCATCCCTTCTGGTGTGTTCCAGTTATGTTAGCGTAAAATGTGTAGCCATGTGAAAAATTCATCATGTAACAAGTCGATGAGCATGCATAAGCGTAAGTAATACGCATTTACGCTGTTACGCATCAGTAATACACATTTACGCTGTTACACATCAGTCCCTCCTGAGTATCGCGACTCTCCTTCTCTTCCAGTCTTGTCAGAGTATCAGTGCATTACATATAAAGTGAATACGGAACCAAAAGAAAGTTTATATATATTCATACTTGTTCAGACCATTGGTATGTTTTAAGTAAACAAACAAAAAAAATGGATAACAGTGAGAAATATGTTTGAGCTACTTATTAATGTGTGAAGAGTCCCTATGTAAAATTTTTCCAAACTCAGGCTTTAATATTTTGCTCAAATCTTTTTCTTCTTCTAAACACCCCAGTTGAGGGCAGAGCATTAAAAAGCGCCACGAAGATGCATTTTTTCCTTTCAGAGTCATACCTCATTAACCAGGAGGGCAAGATAGAAAACGTGTGAGTGAACGAAAGTGGAATTTTTTTTTGAGTCAGAAGAATTTTCGAAGTCTTCCGTCATTCCAGGGAGGAAAGAAAACGAGCTGCTGAAAGTCGGAAAAACGAAGGCGGCATTCCTTTAGCGGAGAGGCGGTGTGACTGTAGGGATGAGGAGACTGGTGTCTGGCTACCTACTGTTCCTGCATCAAGTCAAGTCATTTTGTTCGAGGAACCGCAGGGCGCTGCTGAAGTCCACCGACGCGCACCGTCTGAACCGAACGTTAGTTCTGGATTAGCTAAACACAACCGCCGGAGAGACAACCCGACGGCCGCATTCCAAAATGACAGTGGCAGCCACTTACAATTCCATTTTGTGGTACTACATCTAATCGACTCCGTGATAAATGACCTCACCGAACCACAAGGAAAACATTTCCAGTAATTGCAAAAGCACGTTTATCCCCTTTGGGTTGCCAAACATTTCTTAGGTCTTGACTGGCCTTTCTTTAACGCTTACTTATGAAAATATATTGCCTACTGAATTATAAGGTCTTTAGTGTGACCTCACCACAGTGGTCTGAGTGAGGACTGCTGGAGCTGCTTATGCCACAGAATCCATCTGCTCCAACTGCTGGATACGGCTTTGCAAAAAAAAAAAAACCGTTTTGTTCCAAGTGTAATATGGATATAGTGGTTAGTATTGAGAATGCACTTATCAAAGAACCACACAGTCATGGACTGGTCTGAGAGGAAAGGAGTCCGCAGACGTCTGGACTGGCTCTCGGATGCGGCCGAACACCGTGAGAGTGGACAGACAGAAAACAGATGGAACCGTGTCTGGATCGTTTGGTCAGTTCTCTGAGTAAAATCTGCTGACTCATACCACAAAACGAGGACATTCTTTAATATGTCAAAAAAAAAAAATACATTTCATATAATGCAATTACTGAGGACCTGCATTTTCAAAGTATATCTTAAAAAGTGTGACCTCTACACATCAACCAACAGTAAATTCAGTAAACGAATTTATGTACTTACTGATATGATTACACACATACATGACAACACAAACACATACTGATTATAGATTTACAACAACTTTGGGTTTGATGTACTTTTTATTATGACAGAGAGGAACATATGTATTCTCAGTTGCCGATAAGAAGGAATGGTAGAACTTTTACCCTTGTGCCATTACAAATATATAAATATATATGTATATAAATATGTATATATCTCTATATTTTTTTTCCCCTCCAGTGTATGTGATATTCAGAGCTATAATGTCGTGTTTATTATTTTTCCACATCTTAGATGTGTTCTGAGTATTACATTTCTTCTTCTCCAGACTTTTGCTTGATTATAAATATGTCTGATGTGTTATGTATCCTTTACGGATGAGGGATTCTGAAGCGAAGACTCGGTCATCTGATTGGTTTTGGCTTCATTAGAGGCCCCTCAGTGCAAAGCCACAGGAAGGACACACATGAAAGAGTCGTTTGATCAGAGGACGGCTTAGGGCCCGCTCCATACACGCTTACATAAATATTGACCGAATTTTTTGAGAGCCGTGTAAATCGCTGCTAGACAGAAAAGGAGGTTGACAGTCCTAACGTGTTAAATGTACTTCACGTCCTTTGAACACACTGGAAAGTGTTGACAATCACGTTTTTTTTGGGGGGGGGGGGCATTTGCCTCAAAGTTCAAAGAGATATCGATCTGTGTTTGTTCAGAGGTTCTCTTCTTTTCCTTTCTTTTCATTTTTCCCAGCAGTTGTAGTGGTTTTAGTTTCTTATACACCCATACCAAGTCAACATTATAAACTCTGAAATGAACTGAACAAGGAATCCATAAACAGTCACACGAGCTTATCGACCCTCAGGAAAGGAACTATGTGTCCAAGAACATGGGAACACAGCAAAAATATGCAGGGAGGAACATAAAAATACAGCCGACGCAAAGTTCTAGATCAGATAAGCATCTGAAAACATGGTCTAAATCAGCCACGTCCAGTCACTACCTGAGAAAACTATGTAATACAAATAAACCGGACGAGGACAAACAACGAGAACTCAAACAGAGTTCCTACAGCAGGAACTCGGCAGCGAAGCACTTTTTAAGGGGCTCGCATGGAAACAGGAGCGACAATGACCTCTTCACACAGATTCAGGGGAGAGAAAAAAAAAGAAAGAAGTTACTACAATCAACAGTTCTAAATACACCACACATTTGGTTCTGATCTGTCAGGTCACAACCTACTCTGGGTTTATTTGAACCTTACTACCAAAATAATCAACAGGCTTAATTTTGTCCACCGCTGACCCACTCTGGCTGCACGGGGTCTGTTTTGACTATACACAAGATGTTTAACTTAAAGGATGAACGGCGTAGATGTTCAGGTTTTTCCTTTCGGCTGAGTGTGTGTGTGTGTGTGTGTGTGGTAAAAATGACTAACAGAAAATATTTAATGTGTTAGTAACACATTCTGGAGAAGAAATGTGAATGTTGTGGCTGAACTCATCTGTGAGATCAGCAGGCAGAACAAAGAAGATGAAGGAGAAGCAGAACTTTTCTCTCTCCCTCCCTCTCTCTCTCTGTCTTTCATTCTCCACACATTTATCTCTCTCTCTCTTTTTCTCTTTCTGACACTCACTCTCTTCATCTCTCTCTCTTTAATTTTTTTTTTTTTCTGAATGCATACCTTTGTGTACCTACTGTGGTCGAACATGTGGTCCTCATTATCAGAGCTTAACACGAGTGATAATGTTTAAAAATATTATTGCTAGCGTGGATTCCAACTGTTTTAAAAATCAAACAGGAAATTTAAGTTCAAAATCTCAAATATCAAGAGAGAGTGAAAGAATGGGTTATTTTTTTGCCTAAATGCCAGGATCCAGTGTCTGTGCGGAGAGTTAAGCAGAGATGACCAGTAATCAAATGGATGCTTATCTGTTGAGTCTCAGTCTACATAGCATAGCAATGCAGTCAAACTCCCTCAATCAGATAAAAGCACAGCTTATATGTGCCAAGGGACAGTCGGGGGAAGGTTTACATCTCTCTGGCTCTGTGTTAGGGGAAAAAAAAAAAAAAGAAAAATCATGTAATAACAAAATTCCACAGCTCTCACCTGGGACATCTTTACAGTTTCATCCAAAGGAAAACTACAACAACGACAACAACGACAATGACGACAGGACCAGGATGTAAGAGTTTACAGGCCGTATTCTCAAATGCTTTATTCGATTAATAGAGCTGAAGACGTGCTGTTATGGTAAGAGGTCTTTACGACCAAAAATAAAAAAGACCTTGAGGAGGGTTCGCCGTGCCTGGAAACGGCGTCCAGGCATTCAGCATGCCCTAACATAGAGGCAGCAGCTGCATCCCTAATATAGCACGCCTGGAGAAGAAGAGACGCCTCAAAACAGCTTTATTCTGCCTCTTTCTCTCTCTCTCTCTTTCTGTCTCTCTGTCTCTCTCTCACAGCTCTTCAAAGACCCAGGACGTACGACCATACCACACTTGTGGGAGGCAAAGGTCCTGCACACACAGACACAGACACACAGACACACACACACTATGTACACACAAAGGCCCACTCTGCTATCATAGTCCAGAGGCACAACGACTGGCAACTGTGTCACTGCCTCTTCATCTCGCTTCATAAAAAAGGGATTTTGTCGACCATTGTCGGTGATGACATGCACTCTCTTCATTACCATGCCCCAGCCTTTCTCTGCTTCAGGTGAGCGTTACTCAAGTCAAAATTCCTACACCCAAAAAAACCTCATCCGCTCCCTTCTCTCCTTATCACATCCCAGATAATAACTTGCCCAGACAGAATAAGGCTAGATCATAGAATATCAAGTGAAAACAAGCAAAAATAAAAAAAAGAGGGGGAAAAAAAAAGAAAAAAGATCTAGGGCGTAAATCCTTGTGACTTGATGTCCTTGAGAGTCATTTAGAGCTGGGAATAAAAAAGGCAAGAGATGTATGTGTGGAGAGACATATGAAGAGAGAGAGAGTGAGAGAGAGAGAGAGAGAGAGAGAGAGAGAGAGAGAGAGAGAGATACATATATGTAGAGTGAAAGGGGAAAAAAGGGGAGGACAGAAAGAGATGAGAGAGAGAGAGAGAGAGAAAGGGAGGGAGAGAAAAGGAGAGAAGAGGGAAGGAGGGAGGGAGAGAGAGGGAGAAAAATACACATGTGGAGTGAAAAAGAGAAACATAGGGAAAGACAGAATAAGAGAGAGAGAGAGAGAGGGAAAGAGAGAGCGAGAGAGAGAGAGAGAGAGAGAGAGAAGGAGTGAGAGACTCCCGTCCTGTCCACAAAGCAGCGGCTGTCAGGCTGCCAGTGCTGTTTGAAACCTGATGCCAACTGCAGATGTGAGGTTTATTTAACATGGCCTACCTTGTTCAACAGAACTCATTCACACTCAAATCTGCCCCTTCTGCTGCCATCCCCTGACGCCAATCCCCCTCCCCCTCCCCCCCCTACCCAGACCCCCGCCCTCTTTGCCCAACAGTCCTCTGGACCTGATAAATGACCGTTCCATCTTCTTTTCATCTCTGACACGCCGTTTCCTACACTTCTCCGCGGCTCGAAGCTTCCTGCCGAGTTGTCTTAACATTGGAGCCCCGACTCCTGTGTGACCGTCTGTCTTCTCTCCCGGCGTGAGTCCAGGCAGGTATGTCTCTAATAACCACAGAGACTCAAACAACCTACAATACAGTGACCGCCACTCAGTGGAAAAACTCTAATCGGAGTTGCCCTTGTCCCAACACTGGTTTACTTTTTAAGTAAGCCAATGGTTAGCGTTTGGAGAGGCTATAGCTGCCATTCTGTTCCACGGTGGCAAAGCGCCAGAGCTTTAACAGTCACCACAGAGGTTTAATGGTAGTTTTACTGAATTTGTGCATAGGACTAATAGCCCCCAGAACCACCAACACCCCCACTTCACCCGCCCGCCTTTCGACACTGTAGCTAAACCATGTTTCTCTGAGTAATACAACACTTCCACGAGTACTGCAGCCGCATATACTATGCATTGCCAGGTCAAACATAGCAATGATTATTTTAACATGGTGAAAATAACAGACCGTCCTGACGCTGAGCGAACACACACACACACACACACACACACACACACAAAAAAGGGAAAAGTTAAATAATTTTGCTAAATAACGACTTAGAAAGAGTTAAATGAAAACTTGGGGAAAACCTGATCTACTTTGTTGAGTTTGACTCCACATTACTTCACAATGACTGATTGTGTAAAACTGACACACATTTGGGGTTAAATAATGTACTTGGATTACTCAGAATTTTAATTTCCTGGACAATCCCCCAGTTCTGCCGAGCTCCTTTTTTCTCTCTCTTGTTTCTGAGAATCTGAGAGAGGAGAAAACAATCTCTCTGTGAACTTCTAAGGAGCAAATATACACTAATTTAAAAAGGGCATTCTCCGCCACCTGCAACTGTCAATCAAAGCATGGGAATACCCGCCATTATGACACGGTGAAAGAACGCTCATATCCATTCCATCATTCCACAAAAAAGAGAGAACAGATAAATGCTATGAAACATCACGGCTAGTTATATGGTGCTTTAACCTGCTGTTACGGTCTAATGCTCCTCAAAATGTTCCCAGTTGTTCTGGAGGTTAACACTCCCGTCACTTGGCACTCTGACATTGACCTTGGTGCTGGATTGTAAGTTCTCAGTCGGTGGTCTCTGGCTGTGGCTTGCCTAGGAATTATTTATCCTGACTTACCGCTATCATGTATCAAGAGTACGGGGAATTCGCCAACCTGACCTTTTCAACCGTAGATTGAAACATACGGCGAGGAGACGAAAGCAACCAGCGAGTGGGTGTCTGTTACGGAATCGGCATTCATTATCGGTGTTTATCTGAAAACGAAACATCTCTGGCAAACAAAACAGGGAGCGACGGTTTTTGTTTAGAGCTGTGTCGATGTTTGCTTGAGAGAAAACAAACAAAAAGAAAAAAAGATTAAGAAAAAAAGGGAAAAGGCACCCTACTGAGGATAACGATGCAAACACACAAGAGGTCTTGGGTCCCTGTATTTCTACATTTTCATAACCAGATGACATGAGCAGACTTCTGTTACCACTGCGGTCTCGCAAAAGTTGTCCTGTCTAAGACATGAATTTCATCCTCTTCTGCTCTTTTTTTTTTTTTTTTTTGTGCAACTGGGTTTACAATTTCTCTGTGTGCCTTTTAAAAGCAATAGGAAGTCTTGAATCAACCAATGGAGGTAAATTTGAAAGGGAGACATCTCTCTCAGCGGGATGATAAGGGGAGGGAAGCCAACGAGGCCTGCGGCGTCGACGACCAGACTAAGGAACAATGAAATAGTATTTGCACACATTAGCATCAGAAGGGAGCGCGGCGGTAGCCGGTTCCACTTTGTTGAAGTGTGAAAAGAGTGCTTATTCAGACCGCGCTTGAAAAAAAGCTGCTCCAGAAGAAGAACAGTGAAATTGTAAAGCAGTGGATGTTGTCAAGATCATTGAACGAGAGAAAGAGAGAGAGGGAAAAAGAGACAGAGACAGGGAGAGAGAGAGAGAGAGTTTGACGATATGGGATTGGGCCGCTACGAAGCTGTACAATCAGCAAAAACCCAACCTAATCATGTGTCCTTTGTACTGCTCCATCGGCATTCTGGGATGTCTCGTGCACATGCAACTGCCCTAAGACTGTTTTCTCTTTTAGTCCAGAGTAAAGAAATTCATCAATTCCCTTCCTCAGTCCTGGAAGATCCCTGAGAAATGCAGAAAGCTGGGCCTGGCTACAATGAGACAAGCACTCAGACTGACTGCTAACCCACAATAGGAAAATGCTCAACGGCTTTGAGGTTTTTAGTGTGTACACCCACTTCAATTTCCCCATGCTCAAAGGCAGAGTGAGGTCCCAACAACAGTGGATATATACTAATTCGCTAAGCTGTGTACATTAATACACAGCTGCACATCAATGGGATTACTTACAATGGACAGAGATGGGCTGAAATGCATAGCGCAAAATTACAAAGGCATCAAGCGTTACTGAAAGTCCACAAGCACCCAACAATGCACAGTTTTTCCATCTAAAGGAAAAAGCACACAAGAATGGAACCTGCACATGTTGATTTATGAGTGGAAATGAGGGAGGTGGGCCGAAAGCTTCTAGAACGAGAAGAGGACTTTAATGTTGGATCATGAAATGGCCGTTAAAATATAGTAGAAACTCTTCTTATATGACAGTATAGTTGTTTCAATGAGACCATTTACTGCAGAACATTCCGGAAAAAAAAAAAAAAAAAAAAAAACGGGATCCAAGTTATTAAAACAAGAAGAATTTGTTCATGTATCACCATAAAAGTGAACGGAATCGTAAAGAAATCGTCTCCCTGCGACTGCGTTTGGGGAACAAAAAGCTGACGTTTCTCCATCTGTTAAATTCTCCACACAGAAGCCTGGCTGCTATAAAACGATTACTGCTTTACAAATAAAAATTTAACATCCGAGCATCTACCGCCATGCAAAAAAAAAAAGAGAGAACATAAAGAGATTTGATTTATTCTGATGCTTTCAGCCATAAGTTAACATCTTTTGCCCGTGTCTCCTTTGAGCCATTTTTTACGGCACCGAACCCTTCTCAAATGGCTGCTCCTCCTGGATTTGACTTTACATTAGCCACAGACGAAATAATCAAAAACCCATGCCACAGACAAAGGCCTTTTCCAAAACAATCAATCATGCCAGATTTTGAGGGTAGGACCAAAGACCAGGAATGACTGAGCTCTGGTCTCCAATCCCACAACACCCCCCCCCCCCCCACCCCCCCCAGCTGGACACTCCACAGTGATTAACACTCTCAAACCAGGATGCATTACTGAGGGCAACCAGGAGGAAACGACCGGCTATTGCAGTATAGCCAAGGGTCTGTTAATCAGGCTATTAGTGTTTAATTGAGGGTAGTTAATTAGGGAGACCCTGGGCAGTCCACATGGAGGGGCTGTTAGCAGCAGAAGGATAGAACAGCTGGTCAAGGCAACCTGAGACTATTGTTACTGATATGTTTACTCAAGGCCGGTGATTGATTGGCAAGACAATTAGCCTTAATTATACCTGCCTATTTCTGCTCCCTAAACCTTTTAGAGGTCATAAATTAAGCCAACGAGTTCTATAAATAAGGAAAAGGCAAAAGCTTTTTTTAAAAAAAAAAAAAGTTTGCCCTGAAAGAGAAAAGATATTTACAGTGAGCTAGACTACCTGTCTCCACGGGAACCATGATCGGGCAGTTCTGCTCTGAGAAGGAAAATGTTATATTTTACAAATCCTGTTTTAGACACACACAAACACACACACACACACACACACACACACACAGAGAGAGAGAAACATACCCCGAGCTCACACTAATTTTTTAACATGTATGATGGATATATGGAAAACAAAGAGATGTTTGTCCAGATCTCCCAGTGAGCAGCTTTTGCTCCTCCACCACAAAGCTGGCCATTCTATCCCGGGGTACACAGCAGCCACCAGCAGAAGCTGATTATGGCTCCTTTAAGAGTTCCATTGGATTTAATGTCTTATGTTCGTCAAGCCAGGGAAGGCTGGAATGCGTCTCTCAGCTGGGACTACAGGCCCTGTAAAGCACTCTTGCAGATCCAGTCAGAAAAGAGAGAGTGAGAGAGTGAGAAAGAGAGAGAGAGAGAGAGAGAGAGAGAGAGAGAGAGAGAGAGAGAGAGACAGGCAGCACAGGGGCCCAAATCTAATAAAGGTCCCACACAAAGGCCTGTTTCTTGCCGTTGGATGCCAAACAACATGTGATCCCTCTTTGGAAAAAAAAAAAAAAAACCTGCCATCTCTGTTCTTCGAGTCTTTGGGTCAAGAATAACGCGAGGACCTTGTGACACATGTCGTGGTTTGGACGACATGTGCTCTGACAACTCATTAGCAGCAGAGAAGAGTGGAACTGCACACCTCATACTGTGCTGCCCTGACACCAGGTCATGGAGGTATCCCAGAGTGGGGCTCAATTTGTGGTATCTGCACTAAACATACACACACACACACACACACACACACACACACACACACACACACACTCCACAGAGATGTTTTGACACTTATTACAGGGGATGGTGAATTGGCAGAGCTTTAAGCTCCTTAATGAAACGGTTTATGCTCGTTACACAACACAAAACAAGCTCTAGATCAATGCGAAACTCGGCGACTAAACAAAAGCTTAATGCAGTTCGCTTTGTTCTGTCCGCTTCCAAATGGAGAAAAGAGAAGAAAGAAAGGAAAAAAAAAAGAAGTGAAAACTGCTAAGCCTTCGTCAATCCTTCTTTTTGAAGAGTTGCCTCGCTAAATAGCGTTTTTGTTTGTTTAAAAACTTGCTAATAAAGACCATGAAGATTTGTTTTTAAGTTTGTTGAATTAAATCCAATGAGAAAAAGATAAAGCACAGGCTTGGCTCAGTTCTTTTCTGTTAGCTATAAATGGGTGTAGCCTCATTCCAGATTTCCCTCCTATTTTTGTTCAAACTGTCCAAAGAAATCAGTAGGGTCTCTCTCTTTACTTCTCTCCCTCTCTCTTTTCCTCTCTCTCTCGGCAGCGGCTGTGGTGAATGCTAACACCTGCACTTCAAAAGGAGCGAGGACTCATCTGCATACTAACGCCAAATCGCCATTTCAATCAGGTCTCGCCGCTCCGCGTTTCGGTCGGACCCTCTTTCCCCAGGCCTGCCCAGTCAGCAACGTGCCTGAAACCCAGTCCTCACTAAAATAACTCGGGGAAGGTGTGAGGTCTTAAGTGCCCCGTGGGTAACCTCACAGTTCGGTAGTCATGGGGAGATAAGCAAGAGTGGGTGTCACTTCTCAAATTCAGATACCCCCTGCGCTGAAGGGCGCCTGCCAAACCCTCTGCGAGAGAGCACTCTCTTATCTCTTCTGACTTTTTTGAACGAGTGCCGGGAAAGAGCTGAATATCAACGACTGAAAAAAAAAAAAAAAAAAAAAAAAAAAAAAAACATATTATGGAAATTTACATAGTATGTAAAAGTCTATTACGAAGACCTTTTGGATGGATCAGAAGGAGTTTGGTATTGATGAGGGTTCAGTGTTTTCCCTTGACCGCGCTTCGGGCACTACGGAGAGGCCGCAGTCGCTAAGACCTCTGGGAATCAGAGCAGAAGTGGCACTTTTAAGAGCTAGTCGTTGTTCGCCCTCTTTGACCTGTGAGTGTTTGTAGGGTTTTTTACAAGGTGATATTTACAACCGCAGTCTATGTCAACCCGGTCTCTTCCCACTCCCATACCTCAGCTCTCTCCCACTGCTCACCACAAGAGCATCCCTGTTCACCGGGACACCAGCAGACATTCATTTGACTGCCTCAGAATGAACGACACAAAGACAGCCATGTGGATTGGCCTCACTGTCTAGACAAATATGTAAAGTAATTGCCAAAGGGGAGGCAAAGCTGCACCTACACCCATCTACAAATCCAAACCACTGACTTAAATATTCCAGGTGTCACACCACGGATCAAATTGAACAAAATGATAAGGTTTTAAATAAGAAACAATAAAAAAAAGGGGGGAGAACAAATCGTCAACATCCAAACACATACATACTTGAGAGCAAGATCATCTTTTCAGCTGAGGAATTGTTTTGGTCTCCAATATCTGTCTGCTAAAAAATCAAAAGTTCTGTTTCAGGATAAGGCCAAACACTGAGACCCCTCCCCCTCACCCCACCCATGTGCAAACACCACATTTAATCCACTCAAACGTATTTATTGAGCCTTTTCGCAGGCAAATAGTGTTACTGCAGAAAGAAAAAAAAAAAAAAAGAAAGAAAACTGCAGATTTTTCAGCTTGCGGAGAGCAAGCGAAAGCAAACACAGCTCCAGGTTTTTTATGAGAAAAGGTCTGTGTAGAACAAGGAACCATTCACGGGCTGATTCATCTGAGCCTCCTTCGCTCCTAAACAGGGACATCTGCCATGGCATTCCTCCACAGAGTTGCGGAGAGCCTCCGGATCTCTGTGTGGACGTGTTACGTACCTATGTGAAACCTTTCGAGAACTAACGCTACTGAGACGGGAACGCCGAAGACCCTGTGTGGATGCAGTTCCCTATATTTTGCATAGAAACGTTAGATATTAAGTTTTGGGTTTTTTTTTTTTTTTTTAGATCATTAGGTGTAAAATGAGAACACCGTTTCTTTCTTTCTCTCACTCTCTCTCTTTCTCTTTCTCTCTCTCTCTCTCTCTCTCTCTCTGCCTGTTATTTGGCCCCATTAATATGGACCAGATGATCCTCTTGGCAAGATGCTTTGTGATGATGCATAAACGGTGTTTTACATAATGTACTCCTATTTTTCACAAAGCTGCTCGTGATATAATGCGGTTATAGGGACCACGTACACAAGGCAAATCAAATTTAGTAAAAAGGTGGGGAAAAAAAAAAAACAAAAACCCTCAGAAACACTAGAGATTAGTTCGCACTGTATGATATAACCACAGGTCTGTTACATGACGCAAGTCAATCACGTGAAAAGACTTCAGGGTTAACACTTTCATTAGGAAAACTGCTGTCATTGTGACACTACTTCAGACTTGTTAAATCCATTACACTTTGATGAGTACAGAATGAGACAGTACGTAATGAGAACAACACACACGGACAAACCTCTTAAATGATTCTTACAAGTAAACGATGAAATTCATTTTAAGTTTTCAATGCATCTTCCCATGCAAGCACTCTATCCCTACTATGTTAAATATTAACGTGTCATGTAACGAATGACAGTGACCAGATTAATAATTTAACATACCTTTGAAACAAAATCTGACAGGTCTAGCCTATATCTACAGACTAAGACTCAACATGCTCCCAAACACAAACCCAACTGCTGTACTGTGATAAAATTCACACGACAAATCGGCTGGTAATTAGGGTGTAACCTAATCTTGTTGAACAGCAGATAGGAGAATTGGACAGGTAGTTCGAGCAGAAATGAGTGGAAAGAAAAGGAGAAAAAACAGACAGAGGAGAGAAACAGAGGAGTCTTGAGTCCCGGAGGCTTCTGGTGGCACAGATTTCAAAAATGCAAACTCCAGCTGTGCACACTGTGCAAGGGAAAAAAAAAAAAAGAGAAAAAAAAGAAAAAAAAAAGGAAGAAGAACAGGGCAAGACTACAGCCTGTTGGTTTAGCTTCTTAAATCGAAGAGTACACAAGACTGCCGGTAGCATTTCCATAATATCTTTTTTTTTCTCTCTTGATTAAATTTCTACAGATAATCATTTCTCAAGACATGGTAATTAGAGAAGGGGGGGGGGGGGGGGGGTTAGGCTGCACCCGGAGCATGAGAAACAGGCTGGGTTAAGTATCCTGTCTATTCTCTTAAGTATCTTCCATTCTAACAATACCCAGGTAAGCACACCACTGTCTCAGGTGTCATCTACGGATTACAAAGAACACAAATTTCATAGTTTTGAAAGGAAAGAACAGTTTTTATAAGGGTTTAGAGGAGGGGAGAAAAAAAAGGAGCCTGGTTAGAGGGCTTCTTGTAAGGCTTTCAAAGCTCGTATTTCAATCATATCAGTCTTTATCCTGAGAGCACCTCTAAAGGGATGGAGTGACTGCACTTTGTCAGGGCCTTTTTTTGAATGCAGGTGGGAAGTTTTGTTTAATTAAGGTTCTGTTCTCTCACTGATGCAGTTTGAGGGTCAGTTAACAGAATCCTCAGGCACTGCACGTCCTGTTCCTCCTCCCAAAAGTTTTCCATTTTCCAGTCATACGAACTGACTAAGCTTGCATCGCACAATACAGGAGGACACCAAAAAAACAAAAAAAAATCACAGCATAGTGCTACACCATCCTCGAGCAAAAAAAACCCCCACATCTCCCTTTCTTTTAGGATGAACGAAGATGAATTCTGAACATTACAAAAAAAAAAAACCCTCTCAAAAAAAAAACCCTCTCAAAAAACCATCTCAGTTCTCCTCGACATAACCGAAGACAGCGGTTTCTCGCCCATTCAACACGGGAGGACAAAGGGAGGGCTGACGCCGAAGGTTCTCTGCCGACCTAAAGCAAATACGTCTTCTCGCTTAAACCTGACAACGTTGAAAAGGCAATACCTCTTGCACATCTTGCCCTAAATAGCAACAATAACTCCATCGCTTCGTTACGGCCGCTTTTCGTCTCTCAGCGAACACCATCGCCTATCCACCCAACACCAGTGATAATCTCGGCCTCGCAGACTCTCCAGTAAGGCCACTTTACTGGTCTTAAGTCAGCAGGCGCCAGCTCAATTGCTGTTGGTGTTGGTGGCTCAGCTTGTCCAGTGTTAGAGAAGCTAAAGGTACATTTTTTTAATGAAATGTAAGATGCCAAGCATTTGTTGATGCTATGTCATCTAGGGTGTGTTGAAATGCAGGGCGTTTCAGGTTTTTTTTAATTTATCTTTTTTTTTTTTTTTTTTTTGGGACACACATTTTCATTGAATCTAGCAGAATGAACAGAAATAGGATGGATAAATTTACGACCCCTAAAGCAATAACCGTGACTTAATCTTGAGGAAAAAATAACCCCTTTCCTACAAGTACTCGCAGGAGACTGAATCAAGCCCTTGACCGATGCTATGACTACACTTGGAAAAATATTTACATTAACATAGTTTTAACAATTTCGGGGGGCAGCGACCACCAACTCAAGGCATACAATAACACATTTATTACATTTAACGTCTGAACTCAATGTATCCGTTGTTACACACTTAGGTTCACACAACTATAAAGGCAACCTTTGTAGAGTTAACTCTCTCTGACAACCCTCAAAAATAACCCCCAGAAAGATGTGACTTTTACACTGCAGAAGTTTATGTAAAGATGAGAGACAGAGAGAGAGAGATATAGAGAAAGAGAGATTCTCCTAAGAGAAACCCTGTCACTAAATATTTGCTCACAGCCCAGTAAACGCAATCTGTTCTCACACACAACGAAAGCAATCCAATAGTATTTACTCACCTGTTGGACTGACGTCTATATCTCTATAGTATCATAATATTACAAAGTGATGTCAGTATAATCCTGCTCCCTGATTGGCTGTGAGTCACACTGAGGTAATGTGTTCTGATGAGATCTGACAGTGGTTTTGATCTGCAGAGTATATCTGAACCAGGTTTGTTTTTGTTTTACCATTTGACGACACCGCCTTTAGGTTTTTTGTTCAGAACGCATAAAAAAGAAACACAACAAAAACCACCAGGAATATGAGCCTGCTCAGCCAGTTCACGCCTTAAGAGAAATGCAACGTGGCATCACAAACTCTCTACTGACCTCCATAATCCTGTCGTGGATCTGGAGACCACCTTCTTTATCTGCTGGTCCGTTCTCCACAATCTTTGACACAAAGATGCCTTCATTCGAACTCCCGTCTTCGTTGTCCTGAAATTCAACGACAGCCAATCAGCATGGGCGATACTCACATTACATTGCGTACTGAGCACACGACTGTTAAAACAATTACACAGGTTTTAATTGAGAAATTTATGGAGGACCAATGAGAGTCCAATGCTATCCGTATTTCAGAGAACAAAAGATTTTTCAGAACTACGGTACACGTTTCTGAATCTAAATCTAATGGTTTTGTCCAAAGATGTTCTGCTCTAAATTTGACTTTTTGTAGAAAAACAAGAGAAACAAGGAGGGGGGGGGGGGTGGGGGGTGAGCTATTGACTTGGTTGCCTAACACTCTCATAAAAGCAACCTAACCTAGTTAAAAGAGTCCTCAGGATATTGTGTTAAAAAAAAAAAATCAAGCATCTTTATCACCAATCAGGTGGTGCTGGGTGGAAAGCCTCCAAAAAAAACCCTCCATCCAGTCCTTCCAGATGTGGGGAAAAGGCAGTTATCAACGCACCCTAGTTAACCTGATGACTCTCAGTGGGACTCAACATCCCCAAAACAACAGGCGAGCGGATGCAGGTGCACGCCGTGTTAATGCTGGGCCACACTGAAAGACTTGCCGTGCCAAATGACCTGCCAGATGCCCGGCCAGATACCCTTGCCAATTGAGCGACATCCCAGATCAGCGGGGCAACCATTAGAGTCGAGTCAAGTGGTGACTGGGCACGTTGTTTGGCACGATTTTGATGGGCAGTTTTCTTGTGTTTTTCCGGTCCGTCCCAGAAGAACGTGACCTGACAGTGTGGGACAGTGTGGGGAGGGGGCAGGGAGGGGGCGGGGAGGGGGGTGGGGGGGCGTGTGAGGGTTGACGAAATCACAGCCAACCTCTTCAGATGTTCCTCTCACCACATCAAAACGGAGACTGCTCCGTGCCAAAGCCCTGTGACACCGAGCTGCAGTTTTAATGGCATACTTGAGAAACCGCGGAAGTCAAGCTGGGAACGCTGTCGTTAATTACTTCAGGTCTGCTTCCTCTATTTCTCCCAACACAACAACACGCTTGTTTACTGGAGGACACTCCCGTTTTCTTTTCTTCTTTCCCCACAATGCCCAGAGTGCATTTGGAATGTCATGACACGTGACGCGTCTCGTTAGTGGAGTGAACGGCTGCTATGCAACATTTACCATGCGGAGGCAGAAAGGCAAGTTACTGTACTTAGCCCGTGGCCACAAAAGCAGTCCATTAACTTTGCCAGTCGTTAGCGGCTGACCCTCTTTCCCTCGCGTTAGCACAACGTCAAGAGTGAAAACTCCACGTATCAGACACTGCCTGACTGCATCTGTTATTGTGACTTCTGTTGAAATTCATCCAGATAATTATACAAATTAAACAGAGCCACGCATATAAAAGCAAGAGAGCTTTTAGGTATCAACAGTTGGATGTAGTTTTTGGCTCAAGAAAAGGACCTGGAGAGACAACACAATCTGCAAGATCATGGAATTTTAAAATAAGTCTCTAATGCTTATGTTTTATAGCTTTGTTTTGACAGAGTTTTACTCTTATGGCCCAGGTCACAAGAAATGTGTCCCGGGATTTATTTTTGAACAAAACCGCACAAAAACAGCCAATAAAAAGTTCAATACACACTCGAAACTGATACGGACACCACGACTGCCGCACGAACGGGGAAGAAAAACGCCTGCAGCGTAAAAAGTTCCACGTATAGAATACTTGCTGACGATGTAAATCTTTTAGGGTGCCACAACTCCCTTATTTTTGGTAACTCCACAAAATGGCATAATTAGTCAAAATATTTGAGCGTTGGGAAGCAAAGTCATTTGAGGGCTTAATGAAGAGACAAAGGGATGGTGTACCACACTGCAGTATCAATCCAACATGTTTATTATCATAAAATCCATGTGGTCGGAACAATTATCTTTAAAGCGACACCCATGTCAAGTAATTGCTGGGTTGGTACATGAACCAAAATAAACCAAATCGAGGGAACCAAATCAGTATAGGATAAACCAACACAAACCTCAGAACATTAAAGGCAAAAAAAAAAAAAAAAACGTTTTCACAAGATTGATAGAGAGTTGATCTTAAAGAGGTAAGTAATGGTGTCTTTGTGTACTTACTGCGCATGGTCTTCCACCAACAATGTTAAAGCCCAGAGATCCAGACTCCCGATGGAGAATCGCCGTAACTGCTTTGGTCTCCCCACCCTGCGAACAATGCGAAGATAGGAATCTATGAGCTGAAATTCAGTCCGTCCGCACTGGTTCCAATCTACAGGGTCTTTTATCTCATTCAATTTGAACTTTTTACACGGCGTGCGGTTTGGACGTTTAAGTAAAACCATTCTTGCACGTTAAAGTTATTTTAAATAGGAGTCTGGAGTTTGATGCTGGGTTTGTTTATTTCTGATTTTCTTTGTCTGTTCGCTCGCGTGCTTTGCGTTGAAGAACGAAGGGGTTGCTAAAAGACGAGAACTCGAGGCGCGCCGACTGAGGGCACCGCAGTCGATCCGCCGCATCCTGCAAATCTGCGCAGGTCTTGGCGGCTTAAACGCTCTTTCCGTAAAATAGCTGTCAGATGACCAGTAGCATTAAGGCTTGAGGCCCAGAGTCCTGACCTCATTTGCAGAGTATATTAATATACTCCCGTCAAACCTCTCTAAACACTCGGACGACAAGTGGAATGCTGGGAAACCAGTACAGTCAGCTCTTAATCTAGGGTGTTTTTTTTTTTTGGTGGGGGGGGGGGGGGGGGGGGGGGGGGTAGCTACTGAGGACATGGTTCCAGCTGCTCATTTTGTACGCCACAGAATACAGACGCTATATATAAAACAGATATTAGTGGTATGTACAGTGTCACGTCAACCGTCCCAGCCGAAAGGAGACAGCGCACGTTTACCTCTGAGGCATGCCCCCTGTCAAAACCAGGCCCTGAGAACGTGTCCTGGCCCGTAGCTTCATGGGAAAACTGACCGAGGGTGGCGATAACCATAAAAGGGGGGGGGGGGGGGGGGGGGTAAGTCCGACGTTTGACTTCAACCTTATCCCTTCACTTCATGAAAAGCCATGCCACCAGAATAGAACTTGTCTAATTTGTCTAAGCAGGAAAGACAAGTCAGTAATTCTTAAGTATTTTGACTATCCTGGGAGCTAGTGTATAAAAAAAATCCATTTTTAGGCCTGGTGGACTTTCTATCCAAAAACAATAATGATGAGACAAAATTTTTAAAAACAGTTTCATGTCTGAATAATGAAGGCTGAGAAGGCCCTTTTTTAAATAGCCTGGTCCTAACTTTTACTGCAGCAGCTGGGAGAGAGATCTGCATTAAATAAACAGGCGAGAGAAAGAGAGCAAGAGAGAGAGAGACAGAGAGAGAGAGAGAGAGAGACAGAGAGACAGAGAGAGAGAGAGAGAGATCCCACTTATGACAGATCTTCATTATGATAGCACTGACTCAGTCCTAACGCCTCTGAGCAATTGTCAACAATCACCAAGACCGATGGACCGCACGCTCGGAACAACGGGAGAAACCGCATTCCCTGAGCCGGCCCGTGATTGGCTGGTAGACTTCACCAGACCCAATCACTCATCACTTTCACTGCTTGGCCCGAGATAGGACTGTGTGCTCTTCAAAAGAGCGGTCAGTCCGGGTTACCTGTCACGAGCTGTATGCTCTGGATGTTTGTCCTGTTCTGACAAAGGCCTTAGGAACCAAAAGGGCCAGAGTGAATCTGATATAAGTAGTAAATGCCAGTGGAACTGATAACATGCGACTTCGGGGGCCCGGTTAAAAAAAAAAACAAAAAAAAAAAACACAGGCGCTGTGGAGTTTTGATCCTCCCTCTCAACCGCAAAAGGCTGGCTGTGTCTTCTGGATACTGCCACATGTGCACTTAAGACGCCTGACGACCACTCCTTTTCACACTGTTTGCTTGTATCTAGGAGAGGCTTCAAACTGATACGACAAAACCACATCAAAGGACGAACTGTCTTAATTCTGCTGTAATTTTTTTTTTTCTCTCCTCTTTTCTAAACCTCACCTTACTTTCTTTCAACGACAATGCCAAAAGTAAGTCAACTCCCCAGATATCTGAGATACTTCTTTACTCCAGTGATTTCCTGTTGCATTCTTCATATGGTCTTTATAAATCAAATAACCTCACAACAAACTGAATAATCTGGACAAAAGGGGGGGTTCTTTGGACAATATAGAAAAAATAGTGGAGCCAATGACAATGCAGTTCTTGTCAATATAATTTGGGGTTGACGTACAAATATTTGTTTTACTTCTACAGTTCCTTCAAAGTCCTTAATAAAAAAACAGTTTGAAAGTTTTGAAAGCTTTGTAAAAAGATATAATAGTTTACCCCTGGAGTCATCTAAAAGAAAAAGGAACACAAAACAAAACGCAGTAGTAAGTAAGGTAGTTTGCCTAGCTGCAATATGACTGTTATAAGTAGTATTCTCATTTTCAATTCCATCACGTTTATTTTGGACTCATTTTCAAATACTAGCGTGATGACGATATTGTTCTAAAAGCATATCCACAAAAAAAAAACGAAAACAAAACAAAAACAAAACAAAACAAAAAAATTCAACTCATCGAAAAGTTGTGGGGACCTGGAGACCCCTTAAGCTGTTAAATTGTGGCCTGGGTCTCCGTGTGTACGGATAAGCAGTAAACATTTGCCCCTCCCCCAGGCTGCCAGCTGGCTCAGACTGCAGCTGACAGACATGTCTCTGGACTGGACGCGCGGCAGGGGGAAATTTCCCCCCCTCCCGACCATCCTACCAGCGTCCATCACGTTGGAAACCATTGGGAAAAAAGGTAAAATAATCTAAATAAAGTCACGGTATATTCCAGGAGATTCTGTTTGGTCAAGAAACTAAACTTTTTGTAATCATCTCCCACCAAAAGCTTATATGGTGTACAATAAAAAACGGACAGCAGAAATAGTAAGGGACTTGCCTCTACACCCGACATACCTACACACCCGACATACCTCCAGGTAAAGAGTTTGCAGATCTTTAAATATTAGGCTATAATTCACGTTCAAATAACGGTTCTCCGACACCCTACTTACATCTCACAATAACTTTGAAGAACTGTTTTTGGACCCCTTACCTTACACGGAGGAGCAAGAGTCTTGGTCAGCGAGTCAATTCTAGCACTATACTCAGTGAATTTCTTCTGATATTTCAGAGCTGTCATTTGTAGTTCGTTGTGAACCGTGGAGAGTTGAGCCAAGAGTGATTTTTCTCTTTTACTCGATTTCAGAGCTTGCTTTTTAAACTCCTTGTCCAGGCTGACCACTTTTCCCTGCAGCGCCGTGTTGTGCGCTTTCAGAGCTCTCAAACAGCAATGGCTGTTAAGCTTTTGCTCTTTGTGAGTGAGCATCAAACCACATCCATTTTCACATATCCCGATTGGTCTGTAGTCACACGTTTCGCGCATGTGGGCATCCATGTCTTTCAGGTTGAGCACCTCGTTGCATCCCTTATTCCTGCATTTGGCCGGAGAGAAATCGCACATCTCCGCGTGCTCCGCCAGATGCTGAAGCTTCACCACTTTCTCGCAGCCTCTAGCATGATTGTCACACTTTATGTCTAACTTCAGAATCAGGTTTTTCAGCGGGAGAACATGATTCAGTTCTTTAGTGGAGATCCTTTGGCATTTCACTGGGCAGCTGCTCTGCTGTACTACCCATGGTAAAACACAGCCAGCGCAGAAGACGTGACCACACGGAGTTGTGAGCGGATCTTCCAAAACTTTATTGCACAAGTTGCATTTGAAATCTGGGTCCACGGCCCCTTTAAAACGATCCAACTCAAATCCCATGTTTTAAAAGTAATATCCAACAACGCACCGGGGTTCCCACAGTTTAGTGTAGGGACACTTGGTCTTCGGAGTTTGTCATTTGAGGACCTAGGACCAACTGACTACAGTCTCTCCTTACTGACTAAACTAATTGCTCGAGACTTCCTAGGAAAAAACTGTGGAGGAATTCGCTACCGTAACTCTGCTAAGAACTGCGCAGATGGTTGTAGAGTCATCAATATCTTGACACGCACAAAAAAGGAATTGTATTACAGGTTGTATTGATATTGACATCTCAAAGCAAATAGTTACCCAGACCCCACCCCTCCCCGCTTCTTTGTTTTCTTTTTTTTCCTTTCTTTTTTTCTCGACGGCCGGTGGGAAAATGCGTCACATAAATTAATGTTCCAAGACGACAGGGCGATTAATGTGAAAGATGTGACGGTAAGGCAAGTACTGATGGAATTATTTTGGCAGTTTTGTGAGTCATAGCCTTCATGAAAACCTGCATTGTACAAATGTTTCCTCAAAAATAATACTCCTGAAAAAAGAATCGTTAGTTGATTCAAACATCGCTTTGAATCAGCTAATGATTAATTTGAAGTGTAGGAGTGGATACTTCAGCTCAGTGTTCATTCATGGAGTGGTAAAGGAGCTCTCTCTCTCTCTCTCTCTCTCTCTCTCTCTCTCTCTCTCTCTCTCTCTCTCTCTCTCTCTCTCTCTCTGTTAGTTCGTGCGGATATGTTTGCGAAGTCACGTGTTAAATAGTATACAGTCCAGAAAATCGTGCTTTATAAATAAACCTCCTATAAATATAGCCCTTTTCCCGTGCCAACTGAATGTACAGTCCAGTTCTAAAAGTTTTAGAGTCGTGAGTGATGGAAGGCAGCACTATTTACTGGACAAAAACGGTGTTTAAATTTAAGGCCCGGCATCACGTTAACTTTCTCTCTTCCTCATGCACTACTCCCCCTACATATGGGAAACATATTTCCCTTAGTCATCAGCACTGTGGGAAACCAAAAAGCAAATGATACATTTTTTTTTTTTAATACAATGAAATACATATGTGTGCTATTAAATAATACAATTCCAGGCTGATCAGTGATGTTTTGGGAAGGAAGAAAAAGAAACACACTTGCAATTAATCATCAACGATAACATGGTTTTTTTTTTTTTTCTTCTCTTCATTAGGGGAAAGTCTATACATCAGAGAAATATATCTCACTCAGGAGAGAAAGAAATTGCGGTGAATGCAGTGCAGTGTAGTATGTGTATTAAAAGAGTGTGTAAATGTACAGACATAGGCCACTCATGGACCAACTCTGACAAAGACTAGCTGTGTGATGTACAATCATACAAACATAGTTAAAGTCATACAAGTCATATAGTGTTATATGTACCGTCATATGCTCTTTTCAATACAAGCTGAATTCCATTCATTGCACATACCATATTTTAAAGCTCACCAGACACACACACACAAACATGCACGTGTGCACAAGCGCACGCACACCCACACCCACACCCACACACAAGCACACGCTCAAAGTTTCAATCCATTATGTTTGGATTTTCAGACAAATGTTAAGTAAAATGCTGATAACCACATACAGTATCAGCTATGAATCTCTTTTCATGACTATAAATAAAAAAACCCCGGAAGATGTGTGAGATTTTACACCATTCTCTGATACTACATCTTAAAATGCAGAAGGGAAACATTTAATTGCCACGTGCTCATTCTGTAAGAAAACACTGAGTATGTCACGTCTCAACGATAATTTATAATTTCTCACCACTTAAGAAAACACACGTCTCAGGCTGTTTATTCTGGGCTGGCATTGGCTTGTGGAAATAACAAGCTGAGTGTTCATGATTCATTTTGATCACTTTATTTAATTATTTCATTGCTTTTTTTTTTTTTGCTTTTATCTAAAAAAAATACAGAATTGAGAGTCCCCCCCCCCACCTCTCTCTCTCACTCTCTTATGAGGGGAGGTTCCTGGAAAAGTAGTCCATCCCACACAGAACCCCTGACAAAGCCAGGCAAGGTTCCATTGGTGATAAGACTTAATCCAGTCCTCAGACAGCAGACAGCCTGTGAAGAATCTGGACAGTCTCTTAAAGTCTGAATATACATTTCTTCCCTTTTCCCTGTGCCCGTACTCCAGCCCTCCAAGTCCATTCAGATAAACCTCTCTGCAATTTCCTCCACGCTTTTTTGGCCAAAAGAAATAGAGTTTAGTGGTTACTGGCCTTAACAATTTGCAGAGGCAGGACAAGGTGCGGTTAAGAGGGCTACATTTTTTCAAATATGTAGATGAAGAGTGAAAAGTGATGGTTGGCTTTTGTCTTGACCCTTAAACATGATGAAATTGTTTCCAATAGAATAAAACAAGTACAAGAAGGTACTGTTCAGCACTGCCCCCCCCCCCCCTTCCCATTCCACATTAAGCCTATTCATTTAACAACTTTTCAACATTAATTATTTTAGCTTCCTTTCCCAAAAATGATATGAGTAATAATTTGTATTATTTCAAAATGCAGATCAATGCAGCTGTGCGCGCAGTGAAACCAATTAACCCAGTTCTTTCTAAATACAGCACGCGCGGTGTCTTTCTCCACGCTAAACCGAGTCACGTGGCTTTTCTGCTCCGATACACGGGCGAGATTACGCTATTTATTTCCCGAGATATTCCTAGGAGTCAACACATCAGACAGAAGCTCTGCCCATCATAACAAGAATTTAAACAGGGAGTAATAGTTTTAGTTGAATGGCATTTCCCAGGGATTCTCTCATCACCACGTTGTGTGTGACCTGAGCGTGATGTTCAGGGATCTATCGCGGATTCGTTTGTTGTTTTGAAAGTGGTGTGGCGATATAGAGAGATCTTCGGCCTGTCTGATGGGGGTGTTGTGTAAAAGGCGTTGGAACTCTGCCATAAAGTAATCATCAGCCTCCCCCTTTAGTTCAGATATCTCTGGTACATGTGGGCTATGTGGGATTCTGTGAATATGACTAATTTCTCCTTTTTGGATTTGTTTTCATCTTCTCTCTCTCTCTCTCTCGCTCTCTCTCTCGCTCTCTTTTAAAAATCTGCAACTGATATTTACATTATATTCCCCATCTCATCTGACTTTATTATCCTTCAATTGAAAACTTCTGTAAACAACAAAAAAAAAAAAAATAATACACGATGATGTCTTGAAATTCTCAGCCAGAGCATGAAACTTTTTTTTTTCAGTCTTGAGACCCTCTGAAGTTTTTCATCTTGATCTTGAAGGAGTTCCCGGAGCGTCTAATGAGGAGTCTGTGGGATTTTTTTTTTGGGAGCACTCCTGTGGTTAGTTTCAGTACCCCCTTGTTTGGGGAAAGGGGGGGGGGGGACATGTCCGTGCGGATCTGCGAGTGACCTTGTGATCTCGTGCACTTCTGAAGTGAAGAAGGCGTGGCTGAACATGGAGCCTGTCTGCAAGGCCATGCTTGCCTTCAAGAAGAGGTAGATGACAGATGGTGTGAACAAAACAACCAGCCAGGCCTCTCTGACAGCACAGTTTCTTCACTTCAACTTTTCATATTTACACAGGCAAAACATAAGGGAGAATGGTTTTCACAGAGTTATTGAAACAAGCATGTCCAGATGTGAGCTTGCTCGCTTGTTTGTCTTTACTTTCGATAATGGTGATTGACTCTGATATAACAATAGTAATAATAACTCAACAAAGAGACGCAGCTTTTTAGAGATGATTGATGTCTGTTATGGTCACATGATTCAACGTTGTCCTCCTTAGCGCTTTGGCAGAAATTTTATTTCTTGGATTTATGGGTATAAGAAAGAGAAGATTGTGTCTTTGAAAAAAAAAAAAGAAAGAAAGAAAGAAAGAAAGAAAGAAAGAAAAGAAAAGACAACAAAGGGAATCCCAGTGCCAGGTGTGTGTGGGAGAATAAGGGTTATCTGAAATAAAAACAGAGGATAATCACCCTTTGTTCTAGTAAAAGCCGTAGTCACGAGAAACGTTGAGTTTACGAGCAGTTACCATGTAACGGGAGGCATCGCTCACATTTTCCTGCCGAGTTTTTTCCTGATTGGTCGTTTGAATTTACGAGGACAAAGAACTGATGTGCCACTCAGGCAAAACGACATGGGGACACGACAGGGACATCTGAGGACAGCCAACCCCAGAAAAGCCATGAAAAAAAAGAGCATAATCTCAGTTTTGGACAATCAGTGAGCGCTATTCTGACCTATTTCTGGAGCTGCCTGTGCAGTGGCTGTCTTAGCCATCAGTGTCGGTTTCCTAAGGAGAGGAGGTTGGGCTTTGCCAACGGTGCAAATTCAAGTTAAGTGGAAAACGCAATCTGAAGTTTGCTTTGTGAACAAAAAAAAAAAAAAAAAAATTGACCCAAAGCTCAGCAGCGCAGTTGCTATTTTGTTGTGTTTTTTTCTTGAATAGGAAAATGCATTTACTGACTTCGACAATGGGTCTAGTTACACTTTATGGAGATGTAGCCTATTTAAAAAAAAAAAAGTCATGCCGATTTTTACTTCACTGTAAAAGTCATCTGTGGCTCAAAATGCAATTAAGTATTTAAAGTGATAATAGGTAATTGAGTTCTGTAATAGAACTATTGTTCTCTTAACTGCTCTTCTTCTTCTTCCTCTTTTTTTTTTTTTTTACAGCGTGTCTGCGTAGTTTTATCAGTGGAATGACTGTACAATGTCCTTGAACCCTGGTATGCTGTCCAAACTGGGTTTTGAGTGTAGAATGTTAAGTAAATCTGTACTAGATCTTGTGTTAAGCTCTCAGCATTTTGGCAAGTAGACAAACGTAATGCATTA
Source organism: Chanos chanos (assembly GCF_902362185.1). Lineage (NCBI taxonomy): Eukaryota > Metazoa > Chordata > Actinopteri > Gonorynchiformes > Chanidae > Chanos > Chanos chanos. The sequence goes on from NC_044500.1 coordinate 44,187,245, forward strand.
GTTGCAGAGGTTTCCAGAGGACAAGTGTGTAATATTGGAAACAGATGACTTCTTTTACAAAAGACACCCAGAGCTTCTCAGAAACAGAACAAAGCAAAAGAATCAAAGCTCTCTGATGTTGTGGAAACTAGTTTCACTAATCCCCTGAAGGACATAAAAAGAGAGAGGATCAATACATGTCTCAGACAATTTGTTGCACATCATTTTATAATGCACTCAAACAACAGATGTATGTATAACCCTATCTCCCTCGCACACGCACACACACGCACGCGCACACACACACACACATACACACACCCACGCACACACACACACACACACACACACACACACACACTTCTTCAGATATCAGTGCCCTCTGTCCAGTGCCATCTGCTCTGTGGGTTTGTGGGAGATGTAATTGAGCAGGTTGAGGGACAGCTCCAGTGAACATCTCTGGCTTTGAGACGTCTGACACCTGAGAGAGGGTGACAGCAGGGCTGGAGCAACAGATACCTAGCACCATGCCAAGGGACCAGCGATAATGGAGGAGGTGACGGGGAATGGCTAAGCCGCGCTGACAGTTATGACAGACCACAGGAGAGGAGAAGAGGTTCTCTTCACTATGAGGGTCTCCTGACTGCTCCTGTCTGTTCTCCACAGCCGGACAGACAGAGAAATAGGTCATGCATTACACTCAAAGGCAATTCAAATGATTTTGAAACTTTTGCAACGCGTGGACGACACGTAATGCCGTCGCTAGGGGGTAAATGTAAAACAGGCTTTGAATCAACACATAAAACACCCCACATGGAGCGGTCAGTCCGCATAAAGTATTCGAAACTTGATTAATCAAAAGACGTGGCTTAAGGGTACCAGACACGGATAGGTTACTGGGATTTTTTTTTTTTTTTTTTTTTGAGTTGTTGGAGGAGAACTCATTTTAAATGAATCCGCTATGGGAGGCATGGCCTGCAGACTGCCTGAGAGGCATGCAACCGAATCCTTGCAACAGATGCTGTAAATACGGGTTCATCCTGACATTAGACGTTTTATTAAGTGGTACGCAAACGTCTGACAAGCTTCCATTTAGTCTGCAGCAAAGCGTTGAAGCGTGCGTGCAACATATTTCATTTTAATATTCCCATGCTATAATACTTGCGTTTTATCGTCGAGTTTTGGGTAAACTGCATTCCGAGATCAGGAATTTTCCTGTAGTTACCAGGCAGACGGGAGAACTGTTGCTTAGGAAGGTTTCCCATCTGCTTTTGTAAATGGAGAAAAAAAAAAATCAAATCAGACTCACCTGAAATAACTTTAAAGACAAAGCTTCATAAAGCCTGGATGAGTGAATAAAATCCGACATTTCACGGCCGAAAAGCTGCAAAACTCAGAGAACTCCTGTTCTATACGCCGTGTGGGAGTGAGAGAGAGGAAAAATAAAACGGAAAACAAGAAAAAGACAGTCAAATAGATCATTAATTTGATGTAGTGTGAGAAAAGAGAACCTTATCAAAACAACTATCTACCACAATTTCATGAGTCACAAAAACGTATGTGCTGATGTGACAGTGGAGACAGAGAGCAGACAGATAGGCTATCTAGTCTGACCAGTTTTCCACAGATTAGGTTGGACCAGAGCCCAGAAGGACACATCTTTTATTGCCACTACACCAAAAAGTAATAGGATCTAAACAAACAGAAAACTTTACCTTTGTCAGTCAAAGCTTTGTTCATGGGTGGGATAAGATGACAACGTAAATGAGCTGTTTCTTTCTCTCTCTCTCTGTGTCTCTCTCTCTCTCTCTCTCTCTGTGTGTCTCTCTCTCTCTCTCTCTCTCTCTGTGTCTCTTTGTGACTAAAGATCTTTGCACAACACAAAGACTTCGCTGGTTTTCTACATATTTTAACTGGAGATTTAGATTTTTTTTTGTTTGTTTGTTTCTTTTTGTTTTGCCTAAGAGTATGTCAGTACACGAGTGAACACTTTGAAAATATATGGTCCCTGGGGTTTTATCACCAATAAAGTAAGTAGGTTATAAGAAACAGCCAGGTTGTCTTTGTTGTGTGTTCTGCGTCAAATACTAGTTTGCTAAGAGCAGAGTTTATAACCTACTGTGGAGACTGATTTTACATACAAGATAGCTCACTTCCATGTTGCACAGGATGAACTGGGAAAAGTGTGTGTGTGTCGTTGTCTATATAATTCATTTTGTGACAAAATGGAGACATGTGAGGAGTAATAAATAAATTCCTGTGTTCACAGAAAGGTTTTCAAATGTTATAAAGAAAAAGAAAGAAACAGAACAGATGTGTTATTAAATTGTGTAATCAGCAGACAGTCAACTGTAGAGTGTTTTTTTTTCCCCCCCTCCCCTTCATTCTTTTGAATTGTTCAGTCACAAATCATTGCCACTTTGTGACCACTAAACAAATTTAACCATTAGCAAAACAAAGAACAAAGCAGAGAATACTCTTCTTCAAAAGAACTCTTTAGTTTTTTCAATTCCATTCACATGAAATGTTTTCCCTCATTAAAACAAGATATTCAGAAGTGAGCAGGATCTGACACACTGTTAGTTGGGGGGGGGTGGGAATATGGCTTGAAAGAGAAGATAAACTCGTGACTGTTAAAATCACATCCGAGAAGAGAGAAGACAGGATCCTGTATCTGGTGTGTTCAAAAGAGCACAGACATGGGGGTGGGGGGGGGGGGGGGGGGGGGGACGAAGGGGGAGGGGAGGCCCAGGATTGTATAACTCAATAAAAACGGAAACAAGGCAATGGTCTGTGCAAGCAGCATTAGGAGCTAATCGGAAACAAGCTCCTTCTAATTAGCCATTACAAAAATAACAGGCCAAAGTCATGGCCATTGTTGTGCTTCCTTGTACAGCATACCTAGTCTGCAAATGCTAAAAATAAACTGGTCCAAACAGCACATAAGTAGGAGTTTGTTTGTTTGTTGACTGTGAAAAAAAAAAAAAAAGAAAATTGTATGAGCGCATAAATGTCTCTTGTTCGCTACATTACGTCTTCAGAAAGATTGAACGCAAAAGTGAACTTGTGCGTGTTCGGTAATTACGTTTGTTAGAATAAGCAGATAAGTGAAATTGTCTCATTCCAAACACATTTTCATTCTTTCTTCATCACCAAAGGTAAAGCTGTCGAGTCCTCGCTGCGTTCGGTGACTCTCAGAATCCAAAAATCAAACCTCAGCTCCGTTAGCTAACTCCGCTAAGATCATTCAAAAGCTCTACCTAGCATAACCTAACCACTGCATAGTTCCTTGCAACTCAACTGAGTGAAGCGACCTATGTGTACTGTGTGTCTATAAACCAGGAGCCCTGCCTTGCTCCCAGAGACAGGCCATTCTCTCATAGTGCACAGACTGTGGCCTGAGGTGTATCACTGAACCACAGCCCACAGGAAAAGTATCACAGTTACAGGGTCAATACCTGCTGAACTGTCCAGCCCAGTGCAGGACTGGTTTGTATTTGTTCAGTGGGATGGTAGCGGAGACAGAATCTCAGCCTATATACGTACGGCCCTGGATCATAAACAAACACCAAACCAGAAAAACACGAAGAGCTCCTTTAGGTTCCCCCGATCCGGAAAAGTCTCTGTCCGTTTGTGTGCTATGTGAGAATGTCAGTCAATGTAAGAAGCCCCTGTTATTGCTGATGGGCTGCTTTAGGGAGTGTTATGCCTCTGTCTTTTGGGATGAGGGACTTTACTGCTACTGCTACTGGTTTACATTATTAAGTTTCAAATAGATTAAACTGATCAATCAGTAAGTTACGAACACATAAGCAACTTTTATCAATCAACTTCTTTCTGCACTCCAAACCCTTGTGGTGTTAAACTCTTGCCACAAGGCCTTTCTGCGGATGTAGGAAATTACATTTCACATTCTATTGGCATGGAAACAATAAATGGAACTCAGAAATGGAACACAACCACAATAAACAATAAAATGAGAATAAAATAGATTATGTAAAATGCGTGTTCAGTTTTGCGAGCGCTGTAAGTAATCTTTGCATTGACTGGAAATAATCTGTTTGTTAGTGTGTGCCTTACAGGCAGAGGCCAAAGCCATAGGCTAACTGGTCATCCTGAAAAGATTAGATGTGACATAAGCCTGTTTTTTTTTTTTGTTTTTTTTTTTGTTTTTTACCCTGTTGCCTTTATTCTGATTTGATGATGTAACTAAAACATGGGCATGTACTTTGAATAAACTGTGTAGTCACACTTCATAGAACTAATCTGGAGCGTACCCCCCAGGCATTCATATTTCCATTAATAAGAGGATTAAACTTTGATTTCTGCTTGGTTGTATATGTATGGGTGAAACCTCACAATCTCTTCAAAAACAAACAAACAAACAAACAAACAAACAAACATACATTTACTGAGGACACAGATTTTTTTTTTTTCCTTTTTCTCAAATTGGCACTGTAGCATTTCTGAATTTTTCTTCCTGAATTTTTCTTCCTGTCTTTAGTTTTGGGGTTTTTTTTGTTTGTTTGTTTTCATTTATTTATTTAGTTTTTTTACCTCCGTGGCAGTTGTGAACTCTCAGGCAGCCCTGGAGTCCGAGCTGTCAGAGAGTTTGTGTTCACAGAGCATAATCAAAGCGACACTGTACACAAGACATGGACTACAGTTCTGCAGTGTGTGGTTCAGCAGTATTGTCAATAAGATCTGAGTCACATGACCTTGCTCAAATGCAGCCGTCCAAGCTGCCCACGCGGTCTTAAGAAATCTCCACGCAGAAAAATGGAGGACTCATTCTAAACTGTCACAACTTTGGTGCGTTAGTTTCTCATAGTCCGATATCAAATGTTTCCACCATAATAACTAGTTTAATGCAGACCATTTAGGTGACTCCAATAAAAAAACACTCCTTGAGTAACAGCTTTATTTTGCATTGAATCAAACTAAGGGTCCTAATATCTGAGAATAAAGTTTCACTGATATCCACTGTTTTCAAAGCAATGGCAGTCTGTTGTTCCCCCGTTTCAAACCTACTGCAAATCTTTCCCAAACTCTTTTTAACGTAAAGCATGCGACCATATGGCTTCTTAACTGAACCATGACATCTGTGGTGGATTCAAACTGTTCCGACTTCAGATGTTAAATTGCCGAGCGGATGCAAATGATTAAATAAGACTAATTAAGAGATTAAAGGATTTCGAGTTTTGAACTAATTAAGTAGTAAGATGTAATATCACTTTCACACTACAGTGAGAACAGAGACGTGGTGTTTTTTTTTGTTTTTTTTTTACTGCTGGAGGCATTTGGAGCAAACACAGGCACACAGACACAGACTCACACACACAAAACACACACACACACCAGCTTGTGCATATACACAGAAAGGATGTAACAACCCTTTTTTTTGCTCTAGAATTTCTTATTTCTCAGAATTTCCAATAATTTGCCGTTCAGATTTGAGAATAACACCATAAACCAGCCTGGAATGGACACATGAACAGTCACATGGAGGGAAGGGCTGGCTTCAGATGCTGATAAAGACCAGGAAATAAGAACAGGAAGAAGAAGAAGAAGAAGAAGAAGAAGAAGATGGTAAGGCAAACAGAAAAAAAGAAATGTAAAAGAAAACACATTTGGATCAACAAAAGCAGTTGCCAAGCTCACATCAAAAGGCTGGAGTGTTGCAACACAAGAAAATCTGCAAATCACTCCAAAAAGACAGACTAAGCTAAGCAGCTAACAGGGGCAAGTAACAATGAAGGCTGAGACTTAGGCTGAGAATGGAAAGGTCATTGCTAGCCAACTAAAGAACGCATCTTAATTACTGTACTAAACCATTGTTTCTTCTTTTCAAGGGTTATTACATGGGAATTAGCGCTATCGTTCTCTTAACCCGAAGGGCTTGACTCTCACAAGCTTGTCCGCTAGCATGTAGCTATGTCTGAATGGTCCTGTCACACTTTAATGCGAGTTATCGCACAAATGAACATGTTTCACAGAAATCATTAGAAAGTCCAGCATGTATCTGAAAGAATTTGAAAGGTTTTATTCCCAGCTGTGACATATGAAAAGATTAGTAATATTTTATGTAATTTCAGTGAATGTATGAAAAGATTAGGCTGTGACACAGCTATTTAAATGTGTAAGATTTAAATTTTCACGAAAATTCAGAACTGTTCAGTTTGTGCATTTGATAACTCTCACAAAGCCTGTTTTCCATAAAGAAATTGGATTAGGATCCAAATCAATAAATGAGAAATAAACAAACAAACAAAACCACTCCTTACCTTTCACCACATCATCCTCTCAGCATCCTCTTACTTTTAGTAATATATTCCTATCTTTGCATTAGATGATGAAAAAATTGAGAGACTTTTTTTTTTTGAAGGTTTAAAAGTATTAAACAAGACCAGCTGTGATCCTGTGAGGAACTGCATTTTGGGAAGCAAAATTCGACCGAGGTTACATACAGCTATTATTTTGAGGCTTTGGAGAGAGTGATGCCAGAAACCATTGATTATTATTTTAAAATTAAATGAGTTATCCTATGGCAAGAGGATGTCTTTAACAAAAGGGAAGGCCACCACAATTTAGGACATGAACATAACTCTTGGATGTGAAAGCCAGCCCTCACTATAATCTGCGTAGGGCAAAGCTCTTGTGAGAGTGATATTTATTGATTTGAGCTTGCCTCAAACTTGTTTTTGCATTTCCATTTGATTGACTGTATTGGATACTGAACCAGCTGCACCCACTCAAGAAAACACTATGTATTAGACAAATGTGACACAAGGGTATTCCTTGCCAACGAAACAGAATTTCATGAGAATGCCCAGAGAAGGCAATACTGCTCTTTCAAGCGTACAGTCCCTGCAAACAGAAAAACAGAGGTTTTTTTTCTTTCTTTTTTTTTTTTTTACACATTTGATTGTGGCTATTTCTTTTATTGATCCCTCGACACACCGAAATCTCAGCCTTTACATTAAAACAAAGGCCGAAAAACAGAAATCCACATCAAAAATAATGCCACCCGAAACTTAGATTTAACAATAAAATAAATGACAGCTATCAATAATTACATGCAGTGATTTTAATCTACTATTAAAGAAGCACTTTGGTAGAAAAAGGTAAATGTCTAGTGTGTCATATCTGTGTAACTGTTTTTAGATTTGAATGAGTTGTGAGTTTGACATAACATAATTATGAAGCTCTTGGTGCAAATTTTCTGATTTGGCATGGCAGTTTACGTTTCCTGAAATATAAAGAAGGGATATTATTATGAGTTTGGCCTAGACTGAATTTTTTGGCGTGACTTTACTCCTTAAAGTCTTTGAAAATCCAAATCTTTTATGTACTCGCCCAGAATTGACAATGGAAAAATAAAAGCTACTTATTTCATGAAGCACACTGATTCAGTACTGTGTGACAGTCAAAACAGCCACACGTTAGCCCACACTTAGCATGGAGTGGCCTGCAAATCATCTTTGAACTTCAACGGTAGTATAATTTCTTTTGCCTTCTTTCTTTAATCTGTTTTTGTATGCTAAAATCATTTCAGCATAAACCACTGAAGACATGTAGGAAAGTCTGTGAGTCTCAGGAGCCAAAGCCTCATCATTAACCTTCTGGAGCTTCACCAATTCTAACTGAACACTGTTCCACTGTTTCATAGCAACCGACAAGCAACCGTACAAAAACAGACACTCAAATCATTAGCCCATTTATGAGCCGAAATCCCAACATAAACTCATGTCTTTGGAGAACCTTAATGCATTTCGACAAACCGAAATGCTTTCAGTCCACAGTTTACCAATAACTGTTAAAGAAAACATCGGAGCTTTCTGCTTTTCAAACGACATAAATATTAGTCGAGGAGAGGCGACGTCGTATTCTTCAGTATCATCAGGCAAAACCGATGTCATACAGAGAAACCAAGGAGGACAGGACCAGCACTGTACAACGTCCCCTTTGTCCTTTGGTGTGCGGCTCTGAACAGCAGAGCCGGTGTGTCACTGGAATAGCTTAAAAGGACTATAATGTCCACTGGGTGTCTTAGAGGCTCTGCCTTGGGTTTTTTTTTCACCCCCCCCCCCCACGCTAACCGGAGCGGGGACGAGGAGTAAACCTCTGACCCAGCAGTTTGTAAACTATCTCTACCACATGTGGAAGAGGCCAGGCAGCTGCAGCAGAAATAGTGGAAGAACCATGACAGAAAGATAAACTAAGAGGTGATGGCATAATTAAAGGCCTCGGTTCACTCGGATGCCGTAGATCCAAAGCTGAAGACAAACAGCTCGTAGAAACCTATTCGGGCGAAAGCAGAGAAATACTGAACGCCCCGAAGAACAGGGAGGCTTTTCTTCTTACCGAATTCCATCCCCGACTTCTTGTACCGTTCCACCATTTAAAGAGCTAGCAGGTCTAGATGGAAGGCTCCCACTGGCCTGTGGAGTGTGACATATGTGTTCTATTAGGGTTCATTTCAAACATTTCTCCAGAGCTTGTGGCTTCGCAGTCTGCGTGACTCAAGGATTAAGCCCTCCTGAAACTGATTTATCTCTGCACCCCCCAAACTGTTTATTAAATATAATTGACCATCAAAGTTGTCAGAGAGAGAGAAAGAAAGAAAAATATGAGCAGCCACCAAACTCCTAACCACAAAAGTAAGCTCTCGGAACGGTTTGCTCTTTAATAAAATGGTCTATGGGAGTTTTTTTTTGAGATTCAAAGAGGATCCATACTTCACCCTCAGTGCAATCTGATCCCAGACCATATAGAACTGTAGAGTGAGCTGACACAATGATAAAGCTTCGCTATTAATGCTCGGTTTTCTTCCTACTGTAAAAAGATATAAACAAAAATGTATTAATGGTCATTAATATGTATTAATAGTTTACTTGATCATAACTAGTCTAGTTTATTATAGTTTATTATAACAGTAGTGACTGCTACGCTGATTGTGTCTTTTCATTTTTACAGTTCTCACGTGGATTTAGTTTGTCATTAATAAATCTTTTCATGTGATTTGATTTTTCTTTTTCTTTTTTTTGGGAAGCTCATTCTCATTTGAAGTCTCACTCTTACCAACATCATGTTCCTTCCCTTGTCATCCCCCATTTTTATTATTCTAGAAGCAGTAGTCAGTGGCTGTGACATACTTTTCAACACACGCAGGCTTGTCAGCAGAAAGGCATTTACACAAACGAGGCCTTCTACGATTCAGATGAATCCAGCTCTGTCCTCCATCAGGCCTATCAACAGACAGGGTGAGCCGGGTCCGGGGTGGTCTGATTATCATTACTTATGTCTCTAACAGACACATGCCTGGAATCCCTTAAACACGTCACAGATGCCGGGCTGGCCACGGAGGCCGGCATGGTTTTCGGTAAGCGCCTCTCCGTCTCACACTGCACGTTTGGCGTGATTAATCGCATGGGCAGTATTTTTTTTTTTTTTTGCTTTTCTATTCCACCATGAGTCCATCAGAGACAGACACAAACAGAGACGCGAAGTTTCTCTTGGCTGACGTCACGAATCTGTGGTTTTTTGAAGAGCTGCAAAGAGACCTTACCGCATCTCAATCACGTAAAGAGAAATACATTCTGTAACACAGAATCGTGTTCTGCACGTCAATCTGTTCCGTCATTATGCATTTATAAAAATGATACTGATATTTAGATAAGCTTTAAAAGGGAAGTATAATAGGTTGCATTTACAAAAGGCATTTTCCATGACTGTGAGTCGTAAATGTTTACAAGTTCCCATAGAGGATGATACGGACATGTTGACACAGTAGCAGACTCCAATTGTAATGATCTGTGTCATTGGTGAAAGCTTCCCACATGACTGTGCTGCAAGCCATTTCTCAGAACACTAAGCCTGAATCATCTACAACATCTGGAACAACTACACAATGTATAAACAGAGAGAGAGAGAGAGAGAGAGAGAGGGAGAGGGACAGACAGACAAAGAGAGAGAGAGAGAGAGAGAGAGAGAGAGATTAGAGAACTGAGTGATATGTACAAGTGAATGAAACAGAAAAAAAGAAACAGAATGAGAAAGGGGGAGGAGGGAGAGAGAGGAGGAAGAGGGTGAAGGGTTGAGTGATGTGTGGATCTGTGTGTATGAGAGAAAGAAAGACAGAGAAAGAGAGAGAGAGAGAGAGAGAGAGAGAGAGACTGTACCTAGTAACATAAACTCCACAGAGAGGTGCTTCAATAAGACAGAGTTGGGGAACACAGGGTCAGGAGGTCCTGCCCCCTGCCAACACTCCATATTCTACAGATCAGGAATCTGAGCAGGACCCCAAAACATCCCGCTCTCCTGAAGCGGCTTTGCAGTGTATCAAAGTCTCAGAGGAGGCCTCCCGCAACACGTCCCTCTCCTCTGCTCCGACCTTTTGGCCCTACATGCTGTGTGTTTTGTATGCTGGCTATAAACTGTGTTAAAACAGACAGCATTCCACTGTGTTAAGCACTCACTACCACACCACAATAATCACTCTCAGCTGAACCGCCTGCACATACAAATATAGTGTGTACTCTGGGGCAGAAAAACTCCAGATTTAAAATACTTCATGAATTCTATTCTATTCTATTCTATTCTATTCTATTCTATTCTAAACTAATCAAAGCATTTGGTATTGTGGGACATTGATACATATAAAATGTAATCATTGCTTTGATTAAACTGACAGGTTTGGGGAAAAAAAGTTGTGATAGTTCTAATCTCTTAAACCACATCTAATCCATTTTGACCAAGTGAAACTCGCATTTTTAGCGATACATTTAATTTACGTTTTCCGCCTTCTTTGGACAGTGTAAATATGTGAGTATCATTTGGATGTGAATGTATTCTTTGCTCATTTCAATTTAGATACATTAACCTATTTTTCCAAAGAAAAGTTTTTTTTTTTTGAAATGTCATCGTGTCAGAAGAAAACAAAGAATCTGTCTGACATTTGGAAGAATCCAGAAGGAGTATTCAGAGCAGATCCAGGAATGTGTAGACATTATCACCGCGGCTTATCACGCTGGCGTTTTCAGAAACATCAGCGCCCACTTGTTCTCCAGTGCAGAAATCAAAGAGCTTATCTGTGAGTATTGCACGGTATACACACAGACAGGCAGGGGTGTATGCGGGTAGTCAGGAACACGTCTGCTCATGTAGGAGAGAGAGAGAGAGAGAGAGAGAGAGAACTGGATTACGGATGATGAAGACAAGGTTGACTCTGTCAGGATTTAACCTGTCTCAACGGTTTGGGCTGCGCATAGGAACGTGGCATCGATTTTCCTGGCATAAAGGATTTCTGCAGTGTAGTTAGAAAGCTTTTCAGCGAACTGTGAGACAAAGATCATTTGGCATCTACTGACAAAACAAAAAATGAATTCTTAATTTAAAGAACCGCAAAGTAAACGATGCAACATTTCTTTTTTCCTTTATTTTAAATAATGAAAACGGGCATAGAAAGACTACCATACAGGCGTTACGACCCGCGATCTGTTTTTCACTTATAGTTTTTCAGTTATTGATCCTAAAGCGTTTAAAAAAAAAACCTCTCTAAAATAGTCATGCCATGAGAGTGCATTCTGGGAAAACGTGTTTGTCAGACAAAAATCTGTTTGCATCTAACATGAAAGTTAACATATTCAAACATAAATGAAGACTGAGTAGCATAATTAAGCTTTAATAAATAAACATATTTATTCATCTCTCTGTGCTAAATGCTCACAGTTCAAGAGAAAGAGCTTGGGTTCCACGGGTGTAAAATACGGAGAGCTGACAAGTAATGAAATATAGCCGACAGCTGTTTTAACATCCCCTACGTGTTCATCACTGGGGCTTAACACCCTAATGAGAAAAATAAGGACAGAGACTTGTATTTGCTAAATTATAAGAACCTTCCCCTGTCTCTCCAGAAAGCCTCTTAGCACTACACATGCACGCACTTGGAAACCGAGCATAAATCAGTTTAATAGGTGGGATTTTACAAGGATGACTTGGTACACTTTGAACCTCCATAAATTAATTATTAAATGTTTTCAAAAATGAACCCTGCCACTTTTGGGAAAGTCATAAAACTATATCATCCCTGTCGTCTTTTTTCGCGTCATGGAAGACAAGCTACATTAAATAATCAGAGAGAACCCCGCCCCCCGCCGTTGAGTGCTAGTTTCCATTTCGGACCTTTTTAAAACACATTCCCTGAGCGCAAAACACCAAAACAGAAAGTCGTCGCTTTACAGCGGGCGGGAAGGCCGATCCGTGAGTCGTCCGAAAGGGAGCGAGCGATGCCAGCTGATAAGAACCAGCTGGACTTGCCCCCTTTCTTGCGAGAGAAGAAAGTAAACTGACTTTTTCAGCTAGGTATATCGTGCGCATGTGGACGAGCGTGTGTATATGTGTGTGTGTGTGTGTGTGTGTGAGCGTATATATGTGTGTTAAATATAAACACATGTGTTCCGCCATCTCTTTTGATCACTCCCTCCATTTGAGAAGTGCCGTTTATAATCATCAGTACGGAGATGTAATCCTCCGCAGATGTTCTTTAATACATTGTCATACTGAAAAGCCAATTCACGTTGTCCGCCCCTCTCTGCCGCAATCGCTGAGGACGCTCCTCACGATGAAAAAAAAAACCCCACTCTCCCAGCCTGTCTCTGTCTCTGCTGGGGTTACATTAGATCAGTCTTGCAGTAAATGGAAAGGCCAGATGTGGAGTATTTTGAACAGGCACAGGTACCTTTTGAAGGACTTCAGATTCAGCTCCCCTGGGTCCGACACCAGAAACACCAGAGCACATCTGCTGTCTGAATCAACACTGCACAGGTCAGCATCAGGTCTACACTTACTTCAACAGCCAATGTGTAACGCGCGGGGCCGCGCTTGCTCCTAGCGCGACACGCTTACTATGTCGGCTTTTACATAATACAAATATCTACGCCTTTCAGTTACATCTGCCTCTATAAACAACATCATTCACTTTTAACAAACTGGAGGTCTCCCCAAGCTTCTCTGAACCCTTCACCTGACTGAACTCTTGCTGAAATATCCCTCATAAAGTCTAAACCCCGTTGATTCTGTTCTAATATGACCAATGCTTTAAGATGTGATCCTTCCGGTTCTTTCTGTCACTGTCACTCCAAGCTTCCTCTTTGGGAGCTTCGGGCCCAGTGTCCTGTAAAGCATCTTTTACGCAAACAGCTACTGTAAATAACGCTCTAGAAATAAAATTGAACTAAACTGCACTGAACTGAAGTGAACTGACTTTTATCTGGTATCTATTTCCTCATAGGACCTAAATCAATGTTGCTGAGTATGCTGAGGTAAGTTGTTGCATTTTTAGTTTGTGTGATTGCTTTATCTTAAAGTACCTCTCCATAAACCAAAGAGAGGAGGTCTGGATTTCCAGTTTAAAGCAGAGCTCAAAATCGTCATTATCATTACTCTGTTTTCCTACGTTACCAAGATATTGTTCCCTCTGGAACTCGCTCAACTCTGACAGCGTTTTCCCGATGAATAAAAAGTCTCAGCTTTCAGGCTACCTGAATAAGGACAGATGAAGTTACAAGATTGGGTTTAATCTGCGCTTAACTGCCGTTTGTTTCCACGTTTGACGTCTATCGGGCGAAAACATTCAAAGGAGCCGCGTTTTCGGTACAAACAGTGACATTCTTTACGCGGCGAACAAACAGAGCTCAGAAGCTCTCTTTGTAGAGGTTTTAACCAAGAGAAGCTTAGTCAAAGGAGCTTTGGCGTTCCAGCGAGGAGGAGCGTTCTCAAACACCGAGGCCAAGTCAGTTTTACATCGGGGGGCCCCTCGCTCCGTCACTTCCCATTGGAGTTTGAACAGCGAGAGAGAGGCCGAGTGAGGACAAGCTTAATTAGGCCCTGTAGTTAGGTTCAGGGAGGCTTTCCGAACGAACACTGCCACCATGGAAAGAAGAAGTCAGATACTCTGTTGGAGTAAATAAGCAGTGAAGGAGCCAACGTGGCCAGAGAAGAATTTGTCTCTGATGATAATGAGTCTAACAGGGCGTCCTCCGCCCCGTTCCACTGCGACCCCGTATGATCTTACCGTAAAGGTATTGAAGGAGTGACCAAAATCATATCCTACAGGAGTCGGTCTGTCTCTCCCATCCGTGCACTGCAAATATTTCTGTCTCATGAAGTCGGCAGTTACCGCCGCTGAACAAGCAAGCGGCCAAGTTCAAACGCCTCTCTGTCGTCCGGGTTAGCCATTCCAGCTTTGCGTCGTCAGGCCAACAACATCTATATATTGTTTACAAGTCCATGAACTGAACAACTATCAGATAAGAGGGAGCCAGAGAGAATGAGAGAGAGAGACAGAGAGAGAGAGAGTCGGAATGAGAAAGAGAAAGAGAAAACGAGAAAGGGAGAGAATGAGAGAGGGAGAAGAGCGAGAGAGTATGAGGGATATATATTCATATATATATATATATAGAGAGAGAGAGAGAGAGAGAGAGATTCGGAATGAGAAAGAGAAAGAGAGAATGAGAAAGGGAAAGAATGAGAGAGGGAGAAGAGCAAGAGAGTATGAGAGATATATATGCGTATATATATATATATATATATAGAGAGAGAGAGAGAGAGAGAGAGAGAGAGAGAATGAGAAAGAGAGAAATAGCACAATAAACCCTGGACACTTAATCATTTCTCTGCACAGATGTACTTTGAATCCATCATGTCATTTTCTCTTTTCTCTCCCTTTCCCTTCCATCTGGATATATTTCAAAACAAACATTTATTGACCTGAAACATTTTTCTTCTTCTGCAGATATCAGATAGCACAGATCATCAGTCCGCAGACCACAAAA